>NC_041015.1:34521021-34821021 GCF_004193775.1 Glycine soja | reverse complement strand
GATATGTTATAAAGAACCCTATGTTTTCTTTTAACACAAATTATGGTTTAATCAAAGATACAAAGAAAATATCAAAAACCAAGTGTTAAGAACCTTAACCAATAAGCAATAAAGAGTTGAACAGATAGAGAAAAAGATGCGCATAATTTATACAGGATTGATTTCTAGGAAATCTGCATCCAGTTGATCCATAGTAACCCATTATGATCTTTCCACATAATCTTTGAGTTACAACCAAACTCATAAGCAAATGCACACCACAAATGCCTAAACTCTTGAAAACCTATCAAGAACTAAACCTACATGTAGACAACCCGCTACATGCACACCACTGAGAAACCTACTCAATGAAAATGAAAATCAGAAACGCAAATTAAGGAAAGATTTCACCTGATATCTAAAAGATGTTAAAGTTTAAAAGTTTGAAAACATTTTCTCTGTAGTATCAATTTCCCTTTATAATACTTTGCAAAGATCCATTGCACCCACCCAATGTAAAATGATGTTTCCAAAATAAGAATCAAAATAGTGATGGCACACAGAGGTTCTAAAACTCGCTAAATGAAAATAGCAATGTAAAATATGAGAGAAAAAGTATCACACACGAAGTCCTTTGAGAAACCTATTTTTATAGCCTGAAAACGTGTATAGTTAATTGTCCCCTAGAGATAGTCGAATAAATTTTTCTTTGTATCACTTGGGTTTGCTGATGAACAAATAGTCGATTATATTACCATATAGTTGATTGTTTGCTAAATCGGAAACTTATGAAACCCGATATAGTAGATTAGCAATTAAGTATAGTCGACTTAATGCAAATCAATCCTAATTCTAAAAGAATACAGGACTGATCTAGTCTACTATATCAATATATAGTTCATTATATTGATGTAGAGTTGAAACTTTGTGATTTTAAAATCCAGGTTATGAGAGTTTCAACTCTGCAAGGCTAACAACCATGAATCAAAGCAATATCAATTATTTTGAACACGTCAACTTAAAACTTCTAGTCTAGGATGCATGTAAGCATGATATCACCTAAATAAAACATTAAAAAAATCACAATCATCCTAATCAACTAGTGTTTATAAATTTTACAACTTATCATCAACAAAAACTAAGAGTTACAAAGTCTTCATAAACCCTTAATGTTTACATTCTCCCCCTTTTTGATGATGACCAAGCTCCATGTGTTGTTGTTGCTTCTAATCTTCAAATGCTCGCATTGTCGAGTCGTCTTTACTTTTGATTATGTTTTAAAACAACAAACATTTTTCTCCCCCTTTGGGCATATTAAAAAAACAAGCATAGTTTGAATATTGTAGAATAAAACACAAGAATGATATCATAAAAAGTAATTTGATTCATTAATTAAAAAGCCAATAAGATAGGAATGGCACCCATACTATGGCTTACAAGAAATTTAATCATAAGACTCAAAGCATCATAAACAAACACAATAAGCATAGAACTTAAAACACAAAAATACAAAAGGGCTAGGATGGCTAAGGGTAACTAATCCTCCTCATCAATGCCATCACCAATGTAATGCTTCCTCAGCTTTGCCTCAATGTTGTCCAACCTCTCACTAATGTTGTTCAAGTGCTCATTTCAAGTCTCATTTTGCAGAAGTTGCCAATTGTAGATCTGATCAATCTTCCTCAAGAGAGTGGTCTTGAATGTCTCAAATGAAGAAGAGAACATATAAGTTTAGAGAGAATAATAATTGTGTGTGTTATTTCCAAGAGGAGTAGTCTACTTATAGATACAAAAGATAATCGGAAAGTTACAAAAGATAAATAGAAATAAGATAAATCACAAAAGATAGACAAATATATGGCAACCACAAGTATATTATTCATATTTATATTTAATTAACACATTATATTTTTTTAGGGTAAATACCTAATTTAGTCATTGTATTTATTTAGCGCTGATAGTTAAGTCCTTAAAAGATAGAAAAGTAAAATTTTGTTTGTAAATTTGCTAAAGGTGCGAAAAATCCATCCTATCGTCAGTTTTCGTCGTTAACCTAAACGGAAGTGCCTACGTGGCACCTCTAGACCTATTTGCCATAAGAAAGAGTGGCTACATGTGGTGCTGACTCAGTGAGACTAAATTGTCACTCAAAAAGTTTTTCTTTTTACTAATTTTTATTTTCTATTTCTTGTTGGCGCCTCCTCCTCCTCCATTTTCTCCTCCTCCAAGAATTCAAGTTTGGCATGTAACGCCTCAATTTCTTTTTCTTGAACTATAGCTTTAAAATAATTTATATAGTAAATATTGCGGAATACAAGTCATTAAATTTTTATTTTCTATTTCTATGTTGACAAAACATCTCAATATTTTTTTTTCTTTTGGGAAAAGAAGGAACATGTATATCTATATATTTATTGCACTTTATTAGAACATATGCATATAATTAAATGCTCATGAATAAAGGATATTATCAAAACACATTTTCTATTTAAAAACCATTTCAAAAGTTGTTGTCATTTTTCTTGCACCTTTACACAATGCTATAAATCAACTTATGAAGAATTGACTTGCACAAAACCAAATACTGATAAACTAAAAAAAAATACATAATCATACATAATGATCCTATGTGTCCCTTAAGATGCAAACATAGATGAACCAAAGCCATTACAGCTGTTAAAAAAAATTCATTGCCCCCCTAAAAACATCACACAGTATCACCAAAAGGTTTTATACAACAAAACATTATGTAAATGAGTATATAAATCTTCTCACCCTAAATATAAATCAAAAAGGAAAAACAATCCTACACCCAGAGCAGTCACTACCCAAGACCTACAAGTGATACACATTGTGTGCCTCAACAGTGATTGGTGGAGCATGGGGCTCATCTAACAACAAGATGTGGCATCAGACGTATCTAAAAAGTGTGTGGATACGTGCCTTTTCCTTCATCATGTACTTGTAGTGATAGCTACTGATCCATCTTAGCATCCCCCATTGATGCTCTATGATCTTCCCCAGAAATTAGTGGTTGCAAGGGTTAGTGCTCTGCTCCTCGAATGCCACAAACAATAGGCAATAGTAAAACAAAATTAACACACAATTTACGTAACCATTATGTGTGGTTGTCTAACAAACAACACTCTTGCATCCCAAATGCGTAACTATCACAATTAATTCACCATTAGGCCCAATCACTACCACCAATCCTCCCAGGTTTTGGTAGTCTTACAAATAAATCATGTGGATGACCGTCGAGAGTGATCACTACATATAGATACATTGTATATCAATCCTTCCTCTCCCAACTCAAAAAGCATAGTCTCGGAGCCCATCAGCAGTAGCAAAGTGAGGCATGTGAGTTACATGCGCTAAATGAGTGCACCAAATGTTGGGTAGTCACCACTCGCTAATTTCCCTAGGTTCTTCAAACCTCTCCGCCCATTATACCCCAATGTATCTTTGTCCATCATCTACTTCCTCAACACAACCTCACCTTCTCACAGAAGGAAATAGAACCAACAGTTCCTTAATCACTATCCAATCCTCTTGACTGTTTCCACTGCATTGTGTGCGTAGCCTTCATGCCACGTGCATCAACGAGTGCGTACAAACAAACAAACAAACAAGAAAGAGAGACAAGGCTTTAGCCTATGTACTACTCTTAGGGAACCATTCGTGGCCCCTTAAGCGGTAAAACCACTCGTCACACAAAATAATCAAACAGCATAACGTATGTAATTATGGCTGTCTAGCTAGACATAACAAACATTTGTCAAGGGTCAAACACTCCTGGACCCAAACCACAACATGTACAGATAAAATAACAATATGCAGACAATATATATATATATATATATATATATATATAATAAAATAAATTTGCATGCCACAGATATAATTGCCAAAGTTCAAACTCTATCGGTCTTATCGTTAAATAATCCTAATAGAATACAGACACACATTCTTAGTAATTTTATTAGCATAGAAATATCACAATTTCAAAACATACATCAGTCATCAGATCTCGCATTTATCTCAACAATATAGAGTAAATAAATAAAAAATTTAAAGAAATAAATAATTCTAAGATAATTTATATAGTGGCATAGATTCCAAAGTTAAGTTATATACAGTCTAAAATCTCTCTCACTCAATTTTTCAGAGTTTCGCTCCTAACTTATTTTTAGCGCTCTAAGTTCACCGAGAGTCGAATTTTCACAAATCTTATATGTGATGCAATCCTACCCCCAAGGGCATTGGATAGAAGACTCCAAGAAGATTGGGCCAGAGATGCAAGAGAAGGCCCTAGGGTTCTCATGAGCCTTAGGGTAGATTCTGGGCCTATGAGCTAAGTATGAGCCAACTTATCTTTGTACATATTAGTTAGGGTTTCATTATTGTTGGACCTTGTATTTAGGGCTACATAGTGTAGGGAGGGTACCCTAGTAATGTAGGATTTTTCAGCCCTTCTATTTTAGGGCACCTAGACTAGTTTTGTATTAGGGGTAGTTTTGTAATTTCACATGCATTAAGTGCACTATTTGATGTGTGTGTTGGGAGAGAAATTTAATTGAATTGGGATAAGATCAATCCAATTAAATTCTGGACCAACCTAAGGGGGAGATGAGCATTTGCTTGATACACCCCATTGCCACATCATATGGTCACACTTTGTGAATGTCCTTCATGCTTTACATACCTCATGAAACCTTAGCACACTGATTCAATCCTACAACCCAAGGGTATTAGATAGATGACTCCAAGAAGATTAGGCCAAATATGTGGGAGAAGGCCCTAGGGTTCTCATGAGCCTCTGGGTAGATTTTGGGCCCATGGGCTAAGTATGAGCCCACTTATCTTTGTACATATTAGATTAGGATTTCATTATTTTTGGGCCTTGTATTTAGGGCTCCATAATGTAAGGAGGGTACCCTAGTAATGTAGGATTTTTCAACCCTTGTATTTTAGGGAAACTAGACTAGTTTTTGTATTAAGGGTAGTTTTGTAATTTCATATGCAATAAGTGCACTATTTGATGTGTGTGTTGGGAGAGATATTTAATTGAATTGGGAGAAACCCAATCCAATTAAATTTTGGTCCAGCCTAAGGGGCAAGTGAGCATTTGCTTGCTACACTCCATTGCCACATCATATATTCACATTTTGTGTATGTCTTTCATGCTTTACATGTCTCATGACACCTAAGCACACTTAGTGAAGAATCTTGGAATTGATCTTGAATTAGTGGGTGTTAGTAGTCATTTATGACTAACTTTTGTATTGAATAGTTATATGAAATTAGCATCTTTCCCTCGGTTTATGGTTCTTTTTGTAGGATTTGTACACATTTTCATGTTTAGTTTGATTTTGCTTAGTAGATACCCCAATTTTGTGAATTAATGTTGAATCAACTTTAGTTTTAGGCCAAATGAAAAAAAGGTGAAGCAGTTGGTGTCTCGCTAAGCGAGGCATATGCGCTTAGCGAGTGACATCCGCTAAGTGAGGCACTCAGCTCGCTTAGCAGATTGGAAAACCCTAGAAGAGAATCAGTCTCAGATGCACGTGCCCAGTGTGCCGTCAGCTCGCCCAGCGAGTCGTTTGTCCCTTCTCGCGCTTAGCGCGCCCAACTCGCTAAGCGAAAAATCACTAACTCGCGCTTAGCGAGAAAATGGCGCTAAGCGAGCCTTCAGAATCTAAAACGTCAAGGAGCCTTTAAAACACTGAAGTTGGCATAAAACAAAGGGAGATGTCTGCAGAGGACAACAGAGGAAACAAAGAGACACACCTAGAGAGATGAAAAATAGAGCAAAGCTCCAGTCTTCAAGAGAGTTTAGGTTTTAGGAGCGATTTTAGGGTTCTAGGAGTGGAGGAGAGATCCTCATCCATTTGTAACCTTATTTTTTCTTCAAAAATCTATCCTTTGTGCTAAAAGTTACTAAATTGCAATGGAAGGCTAAACCTCTTGTTGGGGATTTCTACTGAACAATTGATGTAATATTCTCAATATCTATTTAAAGTTATTTTTTATGTGTTCATTGCTTCTATCTGCACTTATTTCTTGCATGCTTGTGGCTTGATCACCCATTAGTATGTAAAACCTTAGAACTTGATAGAGCAGGCTAGAGATCTGTATGTCTAGGGACAGAGTGCAGTGATTCAATTTATATTATGTTGTAATCTTAATGCAACTCGTTTAGATTAAGTTTGTTGAAGGATCAAGTGATGCAATCCTATCCCACAAGGGCATTGGATAGAAGACTCCAAGTAAATTGGGCCATAGATGCAAGAGAAGGCCCTAGGGTTCTCATGAGCCTTAGGGTAGATTTCGGGCCCATGGGCTAAGTATGAGCCCACTTATCTTTGTATATATTAGATTAAGGTTTCATTATTTTTGGGTCTTGTATTTAGGGCTCTATAATGTAGGTAGGGTACCCGAGAAATGTAGGATTTTTATGCCCTTGTATTTTAGGGCACCTAGACTAGTTTTTGTATTAGGGGTAGTTTTGTAATTTCACATACATTAAGTGAATATTTGATGTGTGTGTTGGAAAATAAATTTAATTGAATTGGGTGAAGCCCAATCCAATTAGATTTTAGAGGGGGGGTGAGCATTTGCTTGCTACACCCCATTGCCACATCATATAGTCACACTTTGTGCATGTCCTTCATGCTTTACATGCCTCATGACACCTAAGCACACTTAGTGGAGAATCTTGGAATTGATCTTGGATTAGTGGGCTGAACCATAACTAAAATTCACTAATCATAATTAGTAAAAATTTGGCTCCAAAATTTGGCTTCACAAATTCAATTTCAAATCCATGTGAAATTTGAATAGACCCCTCCAATTTTGTGTGACACTTAGGCTATAAATAGAGGTCGTGTTTGTGCATTTTTTTCAACTTTGATCATTTGAGAATTACATTTCAAAGTTCAGACCTTTTTTTAGGCACAAATTTCGTGCTCCCTCTCTCCTTCTCCCTCCATTCTTCTTCTCCTACCTCCAAGCTCTTATCCATGGCTTCTTATGGTGGTGAGCTTCTTCTTGACTCATCTTCTCCTTGAAGTGGCGTCTTTTCTCAACTCTTCTTCTTCTCCATTCCGCTGCCATTAAAATTCAAGAAAGAAAGGACTCCATTGATGAAGAAGATCCAAGGCCAACAAGCTCCAATGGAGCTACATCATCAAGGATCAAGTTTAAATAGAGTTAGGCCCATTCACTCGAGAGATCTTGGTTTGGGTAGTTGTTTTCAGCATAAGAACACTAAAACAACATTAAATAGAGAAAAATACATAGTAACGTCAAAGTAGGTTCAATAGAATGACCCAATGTTTTTATTTGACTATTTTTACCTCTCTCTTTTAGACATTTTAAATTTGTAGTTAATTAGAACTGTAGACAAAAACCCTTCTTCATATTTACTAGCTTTAAACAAATGTTTGCTCATTGAACGCATATTTTCTGAATGAAACAAGTTCCCTGTGATTCGATACTCGGTTCTTACCATTTTATATTACTTGTGCGACTCAGTACACTTGCTGATTAGCATTCACGGATTATTATTCCCAAACAAGTTTTGGTTGCGAAACAAGTTTTTGGCACCATTGTCGTGGAACTTCTTTCCATTGAGAAAGTAGAGTTCAGTTGTAGACATTTATTCTTTATTCTTTTATTGATTTTGTGAATAGTTAGTCAAAATTTATATTTCTCTTGATTTGGTTAACTGTTTCTCTGTTTAGTTCTTCTTGTATGCGAGGTAACTCTTCTGCAGGTGATTTAGCTCCATTAGATTTAGAGATAGAAGCCACTTACAAGAGGAACAACGTAGAGAGAAGGAGAAATTTTTTGCAGGAAAGGACAGCACAACCAAGTTTAGAGGAAGCTCAATCATCTGAGTCATCTTCGATCTTTCCAGAGTTAAGAGAATCTGAAGTTCTAATTATGGCTGAAGATTAATCAAAGAGGGTTACTCTTGAGGACTATTCTAGCTCCATCGTGTCGCAATTCTTCACAAGCATTGCGCGACCGAAAGTTCAAGCCCATAGCATCACATATCCTCATTCCTTGATACAGTTGATTCAAGGAAATTTGTTTCATGGTTTGCCTAATGAAGACCCTTATGCACACTTGGCTACATATATTGAGATATGCAACACAGTGAAAATTGCTTATGTGCCTGAGGATGCAATAAGGCTGAGTTTGTTTTCATTCTCCTTGTCTGGAGAAGCTAAGAGGTGGTTGCACTCATTTAAAGGAAATAGTTTGAAGACTTGGGATGAAGTGGTAGCTAAATTTTTGAAGAAATATTTTCTTGAGTCTAAGACAGCTAAAGGCAAGGCAGTTATCTCCTCATTCCATCAATTTCCTGATAAATCTTTGAGTGAAGCACTTGAAAGATTCCGTAGCTTGCTGCGGGAAACACCCACTCATGGATTCTCTGAGCCAATTCAGCTAAATATCTTTATAGATGGTTTGAGACCATAGTCCAAGCAGTTATTGGATGCTTCTACTGGAGGGAAAATCAAATTGAAGACCCCTGAAGAAGCTATGGAGTTGATAGAAAACATGGCTGCAAGTGATCATGCTATTTTGCGTGATCGGACTCATATTCCTACAAAGAGAAGTCTACTAGAGCTTTCCTCACAAGATGCATTGTTGGCACATAACAAGGTTCTAGCTAAGCAGCTTGAGACATTGACAGAAATACTTAGTAAGTTTCCTACTCAATTACAAGTGAATCAGCCTTCACATTCAGCTGTTTTGCAGGTTGAAGGTTGTAGCATATGTGGAGGAGCTCATGAATCTGGTTGCTGTATACCTCTTGAAGAGGCTACATAAGAAGTGAATTACATGGGAAACTAGCACAGACCAGGTTTTAATGCAGGTGGATTCGCAGGTTTTCAGCAAGGTTCCAATTTTAATCAGAATCAAGGGTAGTAGAGATCTTATCCTGGAAACCAGTACAATAAAGTCTAAGGTGGATCATCCAATAGGCCTTAAAATCAAGGGCCTAGCCTTTATGAAAGAACAACCAAGCTGGAGGAGACTTTGGCTCTGTTCATGCAGGTTACTATGTCTAATCACAAGAGCATAGAGTCTGCCATAAAGAACCTGGAGATTCAAGTAGGATAGCTAGCCAAGCAAATAGCTAAGAATTCTTCTGGAAGTTTCGGAGCTAATACTGAAAAGAATCCTAAGGAAGAATGCAAAGCTGTCATGACTAGAGGCAAGAAGGGAATCATGATTGAAGGTGAAGGGAGGAATGTGGATGAGCAAGAGCTAGTAGTTCAAGAAGAAAAAAGAAAAAAGAAAATAATTTGAGAGAAAAAAAAATAAATGATGGTGAGAAAGAAGTAAGAGAAGAGAAAAATGAAAAAAAAGAAAGAAAAAGTGGAAGAAAAGAAAACAAAGAGTGAGCTAGCCAGAGAAAGAAAGAGGTTATTCCATGCTCAGGGAAGGAAGTGCCATATCCTTTGGTACCATCCAAGAAAGACAAGGAACGAAACTTTGCTCATTTTCTTGATATCTTCAAGAAATTAGAGATAACTATCCCTTTTGGAGAAGCCTTATAGCAAATGCCACTCTATTCAAAGTTTCTGAAGGATATGCTAACCAAGAAGAGCAAATATATCCACAGTTATAATATTGTGGTGGAAGGAAACTGCAGTGCTGTGATTCAAAGAATCCTTCCACCTAAATACAAAGATCTGGGGAGTGTTACGATCCCCTACTCTATTGGTCTAGTGTCAGTTGGTAAAGCCCTCATTGACTTGGGGGTTAGCATAAATTTGATGCCTCTCTACATGTGTAGGAGGATTAGAGAGTTGGAGATTATGCCAATAGAAATGACATTGCAGCTGGCAGATCGTTCCATCACAAGGCCTTATGGCATGATCGAAGATGTTTTGGTCAAGGTGCAACAATTTACCTTCCCTGCAGATTTTGTTGTCATGGATATTGAAGAGGATGCTAAAGTCCATCTGATTTTGGGTCGTCCCTTCATGTTAACTGCCAATTCTGTGGTGGATATGGGGAAAGGTAATCTGGAAATGGGTATTGATAATCAGAAGGTCACATTTAAATTATTTGATGCCGCAAAGCACTCACTTGAACGGGATATCTGCTCCAAGACAAAGGAAGTTAAGAATGAGATGGTTTTCTTGGCCAGAGCCAAGCTTGCTCCAAACCCATGAGGTAATATTCGTCAAGCTAGTGACATTAAAGAAGTGCTTACTGGGTGTTAGTTGTCATTTAGACTAACTTTTGCATTAAATAGTTATATGAAAATTAGCATCATTCCCTCAATTTATGGTTCTTTTTGTAGGATTTGTAAATATTTTCATGTTTAGTTTGATTTTGCTTAGTAGATACCCTAATTTTGTGAATTAATGTTGAATCAACTTCAGTTTCAGGCCAAATGAAAAAGAAGGTGAAGCAACTGGTGTCTTGCTAAGTGAGGCATATGCGCTTAGTGAGTGACATCCGCTAAGCTAGGCACTCAGCTTGCCCAACGAGTCGTTTGTCCCTTCTCACGCTTAGCGCGCCCAGCTTGCTAAGCGAAAATTCACTAACTTGCGCTTAGCGAGAAAATGGCGCTAAGTGAGCCTTCAGAATTTGAAACGTCAAGGAGCCTTTAAAACACTGAAGTTGGTCTAAAAAAAAAGAGATGTTTGCAGAGGACACCAGAGGAAACAAAGAGAACCTAGAGAGATGAAAAACAAAGCAAAGCTCCAGCCTTCAAGAGAGTTTAGGTTTTAGGAGTGATTTTAGGGTTCTAGGAGTGGAAGAGACATCCTCATCCATTTGTAACCTTAGTTTTTCTTCAAAAATCTATCCTTTGTGCTAAAAGTTACTAAATTGCAATGGAAGGCTGAACCTCTTGTTGGGGATTTCTACTAAACATTTGATGTAATATTCTCACTATCTATTTAAAGTTGTTTTTATGTGTTCATTGCTTCTATCAGCACTTATTTCTTGAATGCTTGTGGCTTGATCACCCATTTGTATGTAAATTTAGGATTTTTAGTACTGGGAAGTGCTTTAAAACCTTAGAACTTGATAGAGCAGGCTAGAGAACTGTATGTCTAGGGACGAAGTGCAGTGATTTAGTTTATATTATGTTGTAACTTAATGCAACTCGTTTAGACTAAGTTTGTTGAGGGATCAAGGATGAAGTTTAAATAGAGTTAGGCCCATTCACTCAAGGGATCTTGGTTTGGGTAGTTGTTTTCAGTATAAGAACACTAAAACAATGTTAAATAGAGAAAAATACATAGTAACGTCAAAGTAGGTTAAGTAGAATGACCCAACGTTTTTACTTGACGATTTTTACCTCTCGCTTTTAGACATTTAAATTTGTAGTTAATTAGAACTGTAGACAAAAACCCTTCTTAATTTTTTATTGGCTTTAAACAAATGTTTGCTCATTGAACGCATATTTTCTGAATGAAACAAGTTCCCTGTGATTCGATACTCGGTTCTTACCATTTTATATTACTTGTGCGACTCAGTACACTTGCTGATTAGCATTCACTGATTATTATTCCTGAACAAGTTTTTTCCGCAAAACAGTGGGCTGAACCATAGGAATTAAAGTGAATTGACCAAGCAAAAAGATATAGGGAGCAAAACACCATTACCTAGATAAAGATGCTCTGATACCACATGATGTAGCTCCATGTAGAGCTTGTAGGCCTTGGATCTTCTTCATCAATGAAGTCCTTTGCTTCTTGAAGATCAATGGTAATAGAATGGAGAAGAAGGAATGGTGATTAGAGATGCCACTTCAAGGAGAAGATGAGTCATGAACAAGCTCACTGATCGAGGCCGTACCCGAATCAAATAAACATTAAAAATGCAGTATCTGGGAAGTGATCCTAGGTCGTCTCTCAACGAGCAATGGTCAACCAAACATTCATAACAGATAGTAATAAAACAGTAACGAATTGGGGGGGAGGGGGGTTGTTTGTTTTTGTAAATTAAACAACGAGCAAATTTAATTAGAAAATATCAGAATTAAAACACGTTGTTTCCCCTTGATTCACAAGCAAGTCTCTTATCCTAGGTTACGAGAATTTATCCTTTATCAGTTCAACCACTTAATCCAACCCTAAATTAAATTACTAAGTGAAATTTAACATAAGGCAGTCATTATGTGATTAAGCAACACATACACCAATTAATCATGAACGAAACTGATCATTAAGCATGAACGTAAATTAAGCGCAGAGACAATTAATCAAGCACTAAGCATGCATGGATTAATAGCAACAAATACAGAGTAATTCGTGAATAGGAAAAACTAATCAAAATTCAATAGTAATAATAAAACCTAAAAGAGAGCTGTGCTTGATTGTCAAGAGAAAACAACACTGGAGACTTAGCCTTCCATTAATCAGTAGAAAACGAAATTATAGATTGAAGCAGAAACGAAATTTTATTGCTACGTGAATAGTAAAAACTGGAATTGCAAAACCTAAAATTATTCTTTCTCCCCCAAAATGAAAAGACTTCCTAAAGCTAGAACCTTGGTGCTGTTATATAGGTTCTCAGCCCCAAAGCTTACAAATCTATTTTAAGTCCAAGCCCATAAATAAAATAAAATATGGGCAAGATAAGATAACATTTGATAAAATAAAATCTAGATGAAATAAAATCTAGATAAGATAAAATCTAGATGAAATAATATCTAGATGAGATAAAATCTGGATAAGATAAGATTTGATAAAATTGTCTGCTCTCTTCAAGTCCAAGCCCAATTCCGGATTCAAGCCCAATTGCTTACAATTCTCCTGAAATTAAATTAAAAACACAAAATTAGTCCAGTAAGCCCAAATGATAAAACTGCATAATTAATTTGACATTTAAGGCTAATCAGTAATTAAAATGGTGACAAAAAGGGTTAAGAAATAGGAGAAAATGATGACACATCACTCACCATCATAGGAAGTCATGGATAAGAGCCTAAAGATAGGAGAAGATGAGTGGAGGGAGATGGAGAGAGAGGGGGCATGAAATTTATGCCTCAAATGAGGTCTGAACTTTGAAGTGTAATTTTTCAAATGATCAAAATTGAAAAAATGCACACACAAGGTCTCTATTTATAGCCTAAGTGTCACGCAAAATTGGAGGGAAAATTGAATTTCTATTCAGATTTCAATTGAATTTGAATTTGAATTTATAGAGCCAAAATTTCACTGATTATGATTAGTGAATTTCAGCTATGGTTTAGCCTACTAATCCAAGATCAAGTCCAAGATTCTCCACTAAGTGTGTGATGTAGCTCCATGTAGAGCATGTAGGTCTTAGATCTTCTTCATCAATGGAGTCCTTTGTTTCTTGAAGATCAATGGCAGCGGAATGGAGAAGAAGAAAAGGTGATTGGAGATGCCACTTCAAGGAGAAGATGAGTCAAGAACAAGCTCACCACTATAGGAAGCCATGGATAACAGCATGAAGGTAGGAGAAGATGAGTGGAGGGAGAGGGAGAAAAGGGGCACGAAATTTATGCCTCAAATAAGGTCTGAACTTTGAAGTGTAATTTCTCAAATGACCAAAGTTGAAAAAATGCACAAACAAGGTCTCTATTTATAGTCTAAGTGTCACACAAAATTGGAGGGAAATTTGAATTTCTATTCAAATTTCACTTGAATTTGAATTTGAATTTGTGGAGCCAAATTTGGAGCCAAAATTTCACTAATTATGATTAGTGAATTTCAACTACAATAGGACTTCCTTTGTGTTCCACCTTGGCTTGTGACGGTGTCCTTTTGCATTACTTTTTCTTGAATCTAATTGAATTAATGTCACGTTAAATTTCCTTTTAATTTAGCTTTCATTTCATCTTTTGGTTTCTTGCTTGTCTTCTTTTAGTTTGTGTTTAAGTGTTGCCTACAATAAGGATTGGAAGAGGAAATTTGTGTGTTGCTTAAAGGAATATTTTTGAGCCTTAGAGGTTACCCATCCTAGGAGCACCATTGGATTTGAAGCAACCAAAGCCTCACCAAATTTTGAGTGAAACACTTGAGAAAATAAACAAGCATTGAAGATAAATTTGAAGACCTTAATTGCTTTGTTAAATTTTTTTGTAATAGAACAATTGAGTGCTGAATTTTTTCTGTTGCAATTCCTTGTATTTGGACATTCTTCAGGGGTGTATTGGGAGTCTCCAGGAGACAACCCAAACCTCTATTTGTGTGTAATAGCTTAGTGTAAACCGTGTAGACTAAGTGAAGAGCCAGTTGGGACCTCGATAGGGTCATCCAAGCCTTCACATAGGAAACCATCTAGCTTGCTTCAAATTTCCTTTACCTTCCATTGTCAAACTGCCTAGATAGCTTGCTTTTTACCAATTAGTTTTTACCTTATCTTTCAAACCTCTTTTAGTGTTTATTTTGGCTAGTTTCAACCATAGTTTCTTTTACCTTTTGTTTTCAAACCCCCAACAAGAAAGAACCACAACTTAGGAACCAACATGAGTCTTCATTCTTCATCTAGTGTTAATGGTGAGGGTTCTACTCCTAAGGACCCCTTGTATAGGATATTAGATGAGTTGAGATCCCTTAAATTGTGGAAATAAAAACAAGACAAAAACAAACAAGGAAAAAAAAGAGTGGACGAAATAAGTCAAGATGAAAGAGAGAAAATAAGAGAGGAAGAAAGAAGAAACATAATGGAAGAAATGAAAAGAGAAAAACATGCCTCCTATAGGGGTCATGACTCTTGCAAGAGTTTAGGTGATGAACTTAGTGACTATTATAGAGGGCACCATAGGTCATATACTAAACATCACTCTCAAATAAAAGAAGAGAAAAGGATAGAAGGCCTCAAGAGGTTAACATTAGCCTCCCATATTTCCATGGAAAAGATAATGTTAATGCCTACCTAGATTGAGAAATGAAGGTTGAAAGATAATGTTAGTGAAGAGAGAAAATTTCCATTGGCTACCGTTAGCTTCCAAGGGTATGCCTTCTATTGATGGACTTCTCTTGTTAGGGAAAAAAGGATTCATGGGGATCCTCCAGTTGAGTATTGGAATGATCTTATGAGTGCCCTTAGGAAAAGGTACATTCTCTCCCACTATGAAAGGGAGCTTATGGACAAGCTCCAAAGACTTATATAAGGGAGTATGAGTGTCGAAGAATATAGGCAACAAGTGGAACTACTCCTTTTAAGAGCTCAACTTAGGGAGGCGGAAAGAACAAGCATTGATAGGTTCCTAAGTAGTTTATCTATGGAAGTAAGAGGCAAGGTTGAACTCTTTCCATATAGGGGCCTAGATGAGCTAGTTCAACTTTGTATAAGGGTAGAGCAACAATTAAAGAGAAAGCCATCTCCTAAAAACTCTACCTCTTACTCTTATACAAAGAAGGACCAAGCTCCAAGTGTGTTAGGAGTACCACCTTCTAAGCCAAAGGATGATAAGGGTAAAAACATATAGGAAATTACTACAAAGGCTAGTTCACAAGATAGAACTAGTAACATCAAGTGCTTCAAATGTATTGGGAAGGGCCGCATTGCTTCTCAATACCCTGCAAAGAAAACCATGATCATGAGGGGTTAAGACATATATAGTAGCCAAGAGGAAGCTACTTCTTTTCCCGCTTCAAGTGGAAGTGAGGGTGAAGCCACGGGTGATAAGCATATTGAGGAGTTTTACCCCTATGAAGAAGGTGAACTTCTAATGGTGAGAAGGCTCCTTAGGAGTATATCTTATGACCTGACCTAAACCAAAAGAGAGAACATCCTTCATACAAGATGCAAGGTTTTAAACAAAAATTGTTCTCTCATTGTGGATAGTGGGTCTTGCTGTAATTGTTGTAGCACAAGGTTGGTACCCAAGTGGAGTCTCAATATCATTTCCCACCTAAAACCTTACAAGCTTCAGTGGCTCAATGAGCAAGGGGAAATGATAATAAATCAACAAGTAAAGATAGTCTTTTCTATAGGAGATTACTGTGAGGAAGTTTTATGTGATATAATCCCTATGGAAGCAGGGCACATTTTGTTAGGTAGACCATGGCAATTTGACAAGAAAGCAATCCACAATGGTCTCACCAATGAAATAACCCTCACCCATGGAAGCAAAAAGTTCAAACTTGTTCCCTTGACACCTTCACAAGTGATTGGGGATCAAGTACAAATAAAACTCAAATGGAATGAGGAAAAGAATAGAAAAAGAAAAGAAGAACAACCTTTAATGGTTAAGGAGGAGTGTAAGGAGGTAAGTGATGTGAACCTGAGTAGGAGCGGATCGTTTGATACAGGCTACGGAGATTTGGATGACACCACTTCCAATGAAGGAAGATAAGTCAAGGTAGATGCCACTTTCGGTGAAGGAACATAAGTCAGGGTAGACGCCACAAGGATTACCTTGATAAGTCTAATATTGGTTCAACAAGGAACCGGAGAGAAGCTCTCACCAAATTTTATCAAATGCCAAAAGTTTCTTTATTGAAAATCAAAAACCAATACTTAAAGTGTATCTGAACAAAAGATAAAAATAGGCATGGGCCTTCTAAACAGTTTGGGCCAAAATTACAATAAATAAAAATTATAACTAAAAACATATTTAACTTGGGCCTTTAAATTAGTTTGGGCCTTCAGCAACAATTAATAGTCTTGATAGTGTCTCTGCCTCTGGGCCTTCATCCTTCCCCACTTAGGCCTTCATCCTTCTTTACTCGGGGGCTTTATCCTTCTCCAGTTCGGCCTTCGTCCTTCTCCACTTGGGCCTTTAGCCTGTATTTGGCCAGTTTCAGGATTCTCATCATTCCCTCCTTCTTGGAAAACATTTGCCCTCAAATGTCCAAGATCATCACCGGGTTCAAGTACCACTTCCTTCCTTTTCTTGTTGGCTTGCTTGGTATAGCTTTCATTCTTCTTTGCAATTTTCTCATTCACTTGGTCATACAATCTTTTCACATACTCAACTTTGGCATGTGCATCATTACATTGAGTCTCTCGGGGATTGCTTTTGTCAGTTGGCCTGTTAGGTAATGAAGCTCTGGGGATGAGATCAACTTTATGTTCTATGCCTCTTGAAGGTGGCAGTCCATGAGGAATCTCCTTAGGAAAGACATTTTTAAATTCCTGCAATAAGGGTTGAACACTAGGAGAAATAGAAATAGTAAACTCATTAGAATTATCAATAGAAATTTTACTGTCTTTGCAATACTGTAGATTGAGTGGTTCATGAGCAGGTAACACTTTCCTCACTTCACTCGCCTCTGCAAAATAATTAAATTTTCTCTCATGTGTATCACTCTCTCTCTTATGTGTATCACTCTTTTCTTTGGGTGTATCACTCTTCTTTTTCATATTCTTTTGTGGTGCCTCACTATTTTCTTTCTCTTGTTCTCTCTTTTCTCTCATTCTGATTTGGTCATCACACACTTCTCTAGGGGATAGAGGTTTAAGAGTAAAAAAGGAAGATTTGGCTATTCGTCTGTAGAGATCTTCTTTGTTGCGGTTAAACAAACGTTGCATTTGTGTACTCATCCCGTCCAGAAATAAGCGCTGACATCCGTCCAGTTGATGATATACACCACCATTGTCACCAGCTCTTGCCATGATTAAGGAACAAAGAATTTTGCAGTAGATTAAAAAAAAATTCAGGACCTCACCATACTCTACTTACGTGTTTCTCTCTTTGATGGTAGTTCACTCGTGTTTGATGCTCTCAATATAGGCTTTTGTGTGATGTTTTCACTCTTGCCTTTTACCACTCACTCCCTCTTAAGTTCCTGGATGAATTAAATTAGACACACAAGGTATATAATAGGAAAGACAGTTTAATTATCACAGACTATGTAGCAGATTTAATTTGGATAACAAATCATATTTGATTTTGATTAACATATTAGACTTGATTTGGATTTAGATTTGATTTGGATAACAGATTAGACTTGATTTGGATAACAGATTGGATTTGATTTGGATAACGGATTAGATTTGATTTGATTTGGATAACAGATCAGATTTGGATAACAAATTAGATTTAATTTGGATAACAGATATGATAACAAATACGATAAACAAATAAGATAACAGATATGACAAGTAAACTTCAAATGCTCATAACTTTTGCTACAGTTGTCCGTTTGAGGCCCACTGTATATCAAAACGCTCAGAATTCAGAGGAGAATCTAGAAAAGGGGATTTGATCCACGATTTTCTTTCCAAAAAAACACCTATAAATGCCTCAATTTCGTGTTCAAAGTTCAAACACCCAATTTTATTTTATTTTTCAAAATTTTTACAACTTTTTTTTTTTTACACAAAGTGTGTAAGACACAAGAAACAAGAACAAGAACGTGACAAGAACAAGAACAAGAACACAAATAACAGAACACAAGACGTAAACATGAATGAAACAAGATGTAAACAAAAACGCAAATAACAGAGCAAGGACAAAAACACGAACCTAGACATATTACAAAGAGAAAAATAAATAGGATAGGATAGGATAGAACCTGTATCAAGAGCCGAAGCTCTGATACCAGATGATGTGAACCTGAGTAGGAGCGGATCGTTTGATACAGGCTACGAAGATTTGGATGACGCCACTTCCGATGAAGGAAGATAAGTCAGGGTAGACGCCACTTCCGGTGAAGGAAGATAAGTCAGGGTAGACGCCAGAAGGATTACCTTGATAAGTTTGATATTGGTTCAACAAGGAACCCAAAGAGAAGCTCTCACCAAATTTTATCAAATGCCAAAAGTTTCTTTATTGAAAACCAATTACCAATACTTATAGTGTATCTGAACAAAAGATAAAAATAGACATGGGCCTTCTAAACAGTTTGGGCCAAAATTACAATAAATAAAAATTATAACTAAAAACATATTTAACTTTGGCCTTTAAATTAGTTTGGGCCTTCAGCAACAATTAATAGTCTTGATAGTGTCTCTGCCTCTGGGCCTTCATCCTTCTCCACTTAGGCCTTCATCCTTCTCTACTCGGGGGCTTTATCCTTCTCCACTTCGGCCTTCGGCCTTCTCCACTTGGGCCTTTAGCCTGTATTTGGCCAGTTTCAGGATTCTCATCATTCCCTCATTCTTGGAAAACATTTGCCCTCAAATGTCCAAGATCATCACCGGGTTCAAGTACCACTTCCTTCCTTTTCTTGTTGGCTTGCTTGGTATAGCTTTCATTCTTCTTTGCAATTTTCTCATTCACTTGGTCATACAATCTTTTCACATACTCAACTTTGGCATGTGCATCCTTACATTGAGTCTCTTGGGGATTGCTTTTGTAAGTTGGCCTGTTTGGTAATGAAGCTCCGGGGAGGAGATCAACTTGATGTTCTATGCCTCTTGAAGGTGGCAGTCCATGAGGAATCTCCTTAGGAAAGACATTTTTAAATTCCTGCAATAAGGGTTGAACACTAGGAGAAATAGAAATAGTAAACTCATTAGAATTATCAGTAGAAATTTTACTGTCTTTACAATACTGTAGATTGAGTGGTTCATGAGCAGGTAACACTTTCCTCACTTCACTCGCCTCTGCAAAATAATTAAATTTTCTCTCGTGTGTATCACTCTCTCTCTTATGTGTATCACTCTTTTCCTCGGGTGTATCACTCTTCTTTTTCATATTCCTTTGTGGTGCCTCACTATTTTCTTTCTCTTTGAAATTCTGATACTGGGGACAGATGTCGTACCGGATGTCACGACATCACGCTTCAGAACATGCAGATTATATTTGACTGTATGAACAGATTAAACAAGTAAATAACACAAGAGAATTGTTAACCCAGTTCGGTGCAACGTCACCTACATCTGGGGGCTACCAAGCCAGGGAGGAAATCCACTAAAATAGTGTTAGTTCGAAGATCTAACAGCCACTGTTTACAACCTTCTCACCTAACCACTACCCGTGCAACCTCTACCTAAGAGCCACTCTTAGATATGAGAACCCCTCTCACTCCCTCTCAATCACTCTCCCGTGTTTACAATTAAATCAAATACACACCAGAGATTGCTCTCTGAACAAAAGAGATCAACTCTACACACTCAGGTCCAACACTTGATGTTAGGGTAACATCAAGGTGGCTCACAAAACACTCAAGTCCCAAAACTCACAAAATAACTCTTCAATCCCGGACTTGGTACAGAACTCGTGCAGCCTTCATGTTTATATAGCAGTGTGCGTATCTGGGCTGCATCAACTTGTGCTGGATGAGATCTATCATTCTCCCGAAAAATCTGCACTTAAAGAACTAAAAGATACAGTTTGATCTTTTAGTTTTTATCTTTAATCTCTAATCCCTGAACGAACTATTCAAGTTTGTAATTCGAACTTTAATTATCTTTTAATTCGTTCCTAAAGATAGATCGCCAAATCTGTTGCTAACTGCACATTAATCTGTTAAAGATATAACAGATTTATGTGTCCAGTATTTTCAGGCAGGATGTCCTGGACATTGTATCCGACATCGTGGATCCTGCATATTAATCTGTTAAAGATATAACAGATTTATGTGTCCAGTATTTTCGGGCAGGATGTCCTGGACATTGTATCCGACATCGTGGATCCTGCAGCTTCAATTCTTCATTTGACATTTTGTCTTGCCTTGTGCATTGTGCAGCCCAATCTGATTCCTTGACATAGCGTTGGACATCATGTGCAGCAACTCCAGCTTTCCTTCATTGTCTAAGTGCTTATGTTTTAACAAAATTTTAGCCAATCTTTTAAAGCTCAGTAAAGCTAAGCACTAACAATCTCCCCCTTTGGCAAATTTTGTCTAAAACATACTTAGACACTTCCTGAGCAGGTACGAGCAGTTATGCAAGTGGGATCAGCAACTTTCATTATCAGAGTAATCAAGCACAGCGGTATCTGTAGTGGCGACAGCAAAATTCTGCAAGTTGCAAGTCGTTTCCAGGATGTCAAGACATCTCACGTGACATCAGCTTTCTGCTCCCCCTGTCTCCATGCTCTAGCTGCAGCATCTTCTATCAGCTACTCGTAGTTACAGTAGCTTACATCAGTCATCATTAGCAGCAGCAGTCTCCCCCTCAAAATCATGAATCATGCATACACCGTATCCTACTACTCAAAATCATACATCATGACTGCTTTTGCATACATAGAGTCCTACTACTCAGAATCATAAATCATGCATAATACTATTAATACTATTACTCCCCCTTTTTAGACAGAATTTGACAAAAGTAGAATGCATGAAATTAATGTGCAAATATTACAGACCAATAACTGGTAAAAGTAAAAGCAAAAATAAAGGTCTGATGATCATGGGGTGGCTTCAGAATCATCATCATCTGATTCTGTATCCTCTGCTGCATCTTCTTCTTCCTCAGCAGCTTCTTCTTCTTCCTCAGCTTCTTCTTCTTCCTCAGCTGCTTCTCCATCATCAATGCCACTGTCTGAGAGTCTTTTGATCAGGCGTTCCAACTCCAGTTTCTTCTCTGTGGTGGCTTTGATGGTTGCTTCCAGCACCTTGCATGTGTCCTTGAGTTCAGCAATCAAAGCATCCTTGGACACAGCACCTGAAGCAGCAGCTTTCCCTGATGTCGAGACAATGTCTGGGACATGTGTCCCCTCAAACAGTTTGTAATGTAGGGACAGAGCAGATTCTCTCTTTATCACAGAGTCAATGTTGTTTAAGATATTGGGATGTTGACTCAACATAATGCCACACAATACAGTTGGGAAGGCAATGGGTAATTTGATAGCAAAAGATTCTGAATGCTTAACAGTTTGATCAAAAATATAGTTTCCAAAATTAAATTTGGACTTGGTTCCAACAGCATACAGAAATTTACCCAAACCTGTGGCAACAGTGGAAGTATGATTGGTGGGTACCCAGTTTGCAGCGCCAATCCTATGCAGGATTGCATACTTCACACTTAGCTTCCCTGCAGAAAGCTTCCCTTTCTTTGGCCAATGCTGGACTTGTTTGGCAGTGATTTCCTTGGCAATTTGATGCTCAGAAACAGCAATATCCACCACTCCTTCAGTTGGTCTGCCCAGGTATTTGTTGATTACAGCAGGGGAGAATCTAACACATTTTCCTCTGACAAACACTTTCTGATAATCATCACTCTTTCTGTTTGTTATGTCAGAGGGAATGTTGACAATGAATTCCCTGACTAGACTTTCATAGCAATCTCCCAACTTGGTGACAGTCTTCAGCAGTCCAGCAGCCTTGGTGAGGTCCATGATCTCCTTGCAATCCAAGGCATCTCTTCCCAGTTCTCTTTCAACAGCAAGTCTGCGTTGATATACAAATTTCCACCTTTCAACATTGCCAATGGAGTGGAATGAAATGTTGTCCAATGGTGCATCAGGGACATTTCCAGGCACCTTTTTCCCTGATTTCTTGGCCCTCTTGATGTCGAGAACATCTAGTTCGACATCATCATCAGAATCAGATGAGGAAATTTCTTTCCTCTTCTTGGAAGGAATTGCAACCTTGCTCCATCTGGATGTGGTAGGAGTGATTGGTGTGCTCTTCTTCTGTGCCATAGTTTTGATTCGTCCAGACCTAGTAATTGGGGTTTTCCCCTTTCTGCTTTGTAATCTTTCTGCAATGCCAGGTGCCAACTTGTTGGCAATGGGTTCCTCATCAGATTCTACTTCTTCAAGGTCAATGAGGTCACCTGGAGCAGGTTCTGGTGCCCGTGGTGCAGGGGTCTTCTCTGTGGCTTGATCCTCTTCCTCTGTTGATCTCTCTTTGCTGGAAGAAGAGAGGACTTCAGCATTTGGGGTGGAAGATGTTGGAGCATCTTTATCAGCATCAGGGACAGAAACATTCGGGGTGGAAGATGTTGGAACATCTTCATCAGCATCAGGCACAGAAACATTCGGGGTGGAAGATGTTGGAACATCTTCATCAGCATCAGGCACAGAAGCATTTTTCAGAATGTTACTCACAATACTGCGGATCTTCTTATCCATCTCCGTGTCTACTTCCCTAGGACTTGTTGCAAGGCTAGGGTTTTCAGAAGTCTTCACTCCCTGTTGTCTTTTGGGAACCAGTTTCTCAGGAACAGGGGCTTGACCAGGAATCATTTGTATGGGTTGGATATGGAATTCAGGTTGTTCCTGGTTTGATGGTGCTTTGGTGGATGATGGAGATGATGGTACAGAGGGTGAACCAGGAGATGCAGTAGCTTTTGGTGAGGTAGCCATGGAGAAGCAGAGCTTTTGAAATGGTTTCGTGAAAATCTGAGAGCTGTTGTGGAATGCTGAAAACGAGATTACCACTAAAATATGAATTTGAATGAGGAATGTAGAGGGACGTGTGAAGCAACGGTCGAATTTGTTTTGGCCCAGTAGAGAACTCGCTATTAACGTTTGAGCACATTCAGATAACAGTAATTGCTATAAATCCTCTAGCAGACAAATGCCCAGCTTGCCCCTCAGTTTTTCAAACTGATTTGCATCCAATGCCTTTGTGAAAATATCTGCTATTTGTTCCTCACTGTCAACATGCTCCAGTGTAATAACTTTATCATCAACAAGATCTCTAATATAGTGATGTCTAATGTCAATGTGCTTGGTTCTGCTGTGTTGAACTGGATTTTTAGAAATATTAATAGCACTCAAGTTGTCACAGTACAATGTCATGACATCTTGTTCGACATTGTACTCCTTCAGCATCTGCTTCATCCAAACTAGTTGTGAACAGCTGCTTCCTGCTGCAATATACTCTGCTTCTGCAGTAGATAGGGACACACAGTTCTGCTTCTTGCTGAACCATGAAATAAGATTGTTGCCCAGATAGAAGCATCCACCAGAAGTGCTTTTTCTGTCATCTGCACTTCCAGCCCAATCAGCATCACAATACCCAACCAGCATTGAATCTGAACAATGACAGTACATAATCCCATAGTCACTGGTGCCATTTACATATTTCAGAATTCTCTTTACTTGAGTCAAGTGACTTATCTTAGGATTGGCTTGATATCTTGCACAAACACCTACTGCATAGGTGATGTCAGGTCTGCTAGCTGTTAAATATAGTAAGCTCCCAATCATGCTTCTGTACAGACTTTGATCAACACTGGTGCCAGCTTCATCTTTTGACAGCTTCAAGTGAGTAGGTGCAGGTGTTCTTTTATGGCTGGCATTTTCCATCCCAAACTTCTTGACAATGTTCTTTGCATACTTGCTTTGTGAGAGGAATATGGAGTCTTCCATCTGCTTCACTTGGAGTCCCAGAAAATAAGTCAGCTCTCCAACAAGACTCATCTCGAATTCAGATTGCATCTGTTGGACAAAATGTCGAAGCATCTCATTCGACATCCCTCCAAACACAATGTCATCAACATATATCTGTGCTATCATCAAGTTTTCAGCATCTTGTTTGACAAAGAGAGTCTTGTCAATTCCTCCCTTCCTATACCCTTGCTGAGTAAGGAACTCTGTTAGCCTTTCATACCAAGCTCTTGGAGCTTGCTTTAATCCATAGAGAGCCTTCTTGAGCCTGTATACATGATCTGGATGAGTTGGATCTACAAATCCCTTTGGCTGCTCCACATAGACTTCTTCATTCAAGTATCCATTCAGAAACGCGCTCTTCACATCCATCTGGTACAGCTTGAATTTGAGGATGCAGGCTACACCAAGTAACAATCTGATGGACTCAAGTCTAGCAACAGGAGCGAAAGTTTCATCAAAGTCTACACCTTCAATCTGAGTGTAGCCTTGAGCAACAAGTCTGGCCTTGTTTCTGGTTATGACACCTTCTTCATTGGTTTTGTTCTTGAAGATCCACTTGGTGCCAATCACATTAGTTCCCTCGGGTCTAGGGACTAGCTCCCAAACTTCATTCCTTTTGAATTGCCCCAATTCTTCTTGCATAGCATTGATCCAGAACTCATCAGTCAGTGCCTCTTTCACATTCTTGGGCTCAATTTTGGAGACAAAACATGAATTGGAGACAATCTCAATCTCCCTTGATCTTGTAGTGACTCCTCTGTTTGGATCTCCTATAATCAGCTCCTTGGGGTGCATCTTCTGGATTCTAATGGAGGGACTCTTGTCAGGTTTATTGATGTTTGGTTCATCTGTAGCAGAATCAGAGTTTTCTGCATTTTCTGCACTTTTAGCTGTATCTGCTACATCGTCTCCCGATGTTCTGACATCTTCTTCGACATCCTTCTTTCTCCTTTGCTCTCTATCTGCCAAAATGTAACATGGACTTCCAAAGATGTGGAAGTGCTTGACAGTTGGCTTCCTCCCTTTCCAGATTTCATACAGTGTGGTTGGAGTCCCTTTTCTAAGTGTGACTCTGTTGTGGATGTAGCATGCTGTGTTCATGGCTTCAGCCCAGAGATTATAGGGAAGTTCTTTGGCATGAAGCATGACCCTAGCAGCTTCTTGCAAAGTCCTGTTTTTCCTTTCAACTATGCCATTTTGTTGTGGTGTAATGGCTGCAGAGAACTCATGAGTGATGCCTTCAGATGTGCAAAATTCAGTAAACTTGCTGTTTTCAAACTCTCTGCCATGGTCACTCCTGATTCTCTTGATGACACAGTCTTTTTCTCTTTGAAGTCTTAGACTCAACTCCTTGAATACTTCAAAGGTATCTGATTTCTCTCTGATAAAGTTGACCCAGGTAAATCTGGAGAAATCATCCACAACAACATAGGCATACCTCTTTCCTCCAAGGCTTTCAACTTGCATAGGCCCCATCAAGTCCATGTGAAGTAGTTCCAGCACCCTGGAAGTGGTCTGATGTTGAAGCTTCTGGTGGGACATCTTGACTTGCTTTCCAATCTGACATTCACCACAGATTCTGCCTTCTTCTATTTTCAGATTGGGAATGCCTCTAACAGCACCTTGGTCAATGATTTTCTTCATGCCTCTTAAGTGCAGATGTCCAAATCTTTGATGCCATATTTTGACTTCATCTTCTTTGGAGGATAGACATGTGGAGGAGTAACTGGTTTCTTGAGGTGTCCATAGGTAACAGTTGTCCTTTGATCTGCTGCCCTTCATTAGAACTTCACTCTTCTCATTTGTCACCAAGCATTCTGACTTTGTGAAGTTTACATTGAATCCTTCATCACACAACTGACTGATGCTGATCAAGTTTGCAGTCAGTCCCTTCACCAGCAGTACTTTGTCCAGACTAGGAAGTCCATCATGGGCTAGCTTTCCCATTCCAGTGATCTTTCCTTTAGAGCCATCTCCAAATGTCACATAGCTAGTGGAGCAAGGTTCAATGTTCACCAGGAATTCTTTAACTCCTGTCATGTGTCTGGAACAGCCGCTATCTAGGTACCAATCTTCCTTAGCTGATGCTCTAAGTGAAGTATGAACAACAAGACTAACAGTCTTGTGTTTTGGAACCCACATCATCTTCCTTCCACTGCTGCTACTTTGAGTTCCATGATGTGGATGGCCATGTAAATGATAGCAAAAGGGCTTTATGTGACCATACTTGCCACAGTAATGACACCTCCACTTCTTTCTTTTGCTCCTTTTCTGCTGCGTTCCATGATGTCGAGACCGATGTTGTGACATCGTGGCTCTAGTGCTGTTTTTGGCAGGAACAAATTCTGTCATGGTTGTTCTGCCAGCAGATTTATGATTAAATCCAAGTCCTCTCTGGTTTCCAACATTCTTCCCAAGCTGTAGCACCTCATCAAGCATATCTGAGCCTTTATTCAGCATCTTTATTGATTTTGTCATGTTTTCCAGTTTAGAGTTCAGAAAACCAACTTCTCCTTTAAGCTCAGAGATCTCCTCTTCATGTGCCTCCTTCTCAGCCTCCAGATTTGCAATGACCTTCTTCAGTTGTGCTTCTTGCTGAAGAATCTTCTCACTTTTGATGCATAGTTTTCTATAGGATATAGCAAGCTCATCAAAAGTGATTTCACTATCTGTATCACTTGAATCTTCAGCAGATTCAAATCTCCCAGTGAGTGCATTCACATCTCTGTCAGAATCACTTTCTTGTTCACTCTCTGTATCATCAGACCGACATACAGAAAGTCCTTTCCTCTGCTTCTTGAGATGAGTGGAACATTCAGCTTTGATGTGTCCATAGCCTTCACACCCATGGCATTGAACTCCTTTGCTGTGACTGGGCTTTTCCTCTGACCTTTTCTGGTATTCACTACCTTTCCTGATGTCGAAAGGGATGTTCCGGACATGTGGTTTCTGCCTCCTGTCCATTCTGTTCAGCACTTTGTTGAACTGTTTTCCAAGGAGCACAACTGCTTTAGTCTGACCTTCATCAGTATCCAGGTCATACTCATCTTCTTCTCCTTCATCATTGGACACGAACGCCAAGTTCTTGCTCTTCTTTTCAGTCCTATCCGAGAGTCCTAGCTCAAAGGTTTGAAGGGAACCAATGAGTTCATCTACTCTCATGTTGCAAATGTCTTGGGCCTCCTCTATTGCAGTGACTTTCATGTCAAATCTCTTAGGCAAAGATCTGAGGATCTTTCTCACCAGCTTTTCATCTGTCATCCTCTCTCCCAAGGCAGTGCAAGCATTGGCAATTTCAAGAATGTTCATGTGGAAGTCATGAATACACTCTTCCTCCTTCATCTTCAGATTTTCGAATTTTGTAGCCAATAGTTGCAATCTGGACATCTTCACTTTGGAGGTTCCTTCATGAGTGGTTTTCAGGATCTCCCATGCATCCTTGGCCACTGTGCATGTGTTGATCAGTCTGAAGATATTCTTGTCAACTCCATTGAATAGAGCATTCAAGGCTTTGGAGTTTCCAAGTGCCAATTCGTCCTCTTCTTTTGTCCAGTCTTCTTCTGGCTTCAATCCATCAGTGGGCTTTCCTTCTGTGTCCAGCATCTTGGGATGTTCCCAGCCTTTGATGACAGCTTTCCAGGTTCTGCTATCCAGTGATTTGAGGAAGGCCACCATCCTTGCTTTCCAGTATTCATAGTTGGTTCCATCCAGAATTGGTGGTCTGTTCACCGGTCCTCCTTCTTTCTCCATGTTCATCAGAATTTATCTCCCTAGATCTCACTCAGTGATTTCGAGTGCCTGCTCTGATACCAATTGAAATTCTGATACTGGGGACAGATGTCGTACCGGATGTCACGACATCACGCTTCAGAACATGCAGATTATATTTGACTGTATGAACTGATTAAACAAGTAAATAACACAAGAGAATTGTTAACCCAGTTCGGTGCAACGTCACCTACATCTGGGGGCTACCAAGCCAGGGAGGAAATCCACTAAAATAGTGTTAGTTCGAAGATCTAACAGCCACTGTTTACAACCTTTTCACCTAACCACTACCCGTGCAACCTCTACCTAAGAGCCACTCTTAGATATGAGAACCCCTCTCACTCCCTCTCAATCACTCTCCCGTGTTTACAATTAAATCAAATACACACCAGAGATTGCTCTCTGAACAAAAGAGATCAACTCTACACACTCAGGTCCAACACTTGATGTTAGGGTAACATCAAGGTGGCTCACAAAACACTCAAGTCCCAAAACTCACAAAATAACTCTTCAATCCCGGACTTGGTACAGAACTCGTGCAGCCTTCATGTTTATATAGCAGTGTGCGTATCTGGGCTGCATCAACTTGTGCTGGATGAGATCTATCATTCTCCCGAAAAATCTGCACTTAAAGAACTAAAAGATACAGTTTGATCTTTTAGTTTTTATCTTTAATCTCTAATCCCTGAACGAACTATTCAAGTTTGTAATTCGAACTTTAATTATCTTTTAATTCGTTCCTAAAGATAGATCGCCAAATCTGTTGCTAACTGCACATTAATCTGTTAAAGATATAACAGATTTATGTGTCCAGTATTTTCGGGCAGGATGTCCTGGACATTGTATCCGACATCGTGGATCCTGCATATTAATCTGTTAAAGATATAACAGATTTATGTGTCCAGTATTTTCGGGCAGGATGTCCTGGACATTGTATCCGACATCGTGGATCCTGCAGCTTCAATTCTTCATTTGACATTTTGTCTTGCCTTGTGCATTGTGCAGCCCAATCTGATTCCTTGACATAGCGTTGGACATCATGTGCAGCAACTCCAGCTTTCCTTCATTGTCTAAGTGCTTATGTTTTAACAAAATTTTAGCCAATCTTTTAAAGCTCAGTAAAGCTAAGCACTAACACTCTTGTTCTCTCTTTTCTCTCATTCTGATTTGGTCATCACACACTTCTCTAGGGGATAGAGGTTTAAGAGTAAACAAGGAAGATTTGGCTATTCGTCTGTAGAGCTCTTCTTTGCTGCGGTTCAACAAACGTTGCATTTGTGTACTCATCGCGTCCAGAAATAAGCACTGAGATCCGTCCAGTTGATGATATACACCACCATTGTCACCAGCTCTTGCCATGATTAAGGAACAAAGAATTTTGCAGTAAATTAAAAAAAAAAATTCAGGACCTCACCACACTCTACTCACATTTTTCTCTCTTTGATGGTAATTCACTCGTGTTTGATGCTCTCAATATAGGCTTTTGTGTGATGTTTTCACTCTTGCCTTTTACCACTCACTCCCTCTTAAGTTCCTGGATGAATTAAATGAGACACACATGGTATATAATAGGAAAGACAGTTCAATTATCACAGACTGTGTAGCAGATTTAATTTGGATAACAAATCATATTTGATTTTGGTTAACATATTAGACTTGATTTGGATTTAGATTTGATTTGGATAACAGATTAGACTTGATTTGGATAACATATTGGATTTGATTTGGATAACAAATTAGACTTGATTTGGATAGCAGATTGGATTTGATTTGGATAACAGATTAGATTTGATTTGATTTGGATAACAAATTTGGATTTGATTTGGATAATAGATCAGATTTGGATAACAAATTAGATTTAATTTGGATAATAGATATGATAACAAATAAGATAAACAGATATGACAAGTAAACTTCAAATCCTCATAACTTTTGCTACAGTTGTCCGTTTGAGGCCCACTATATATCAAAACGCTCAAATTTTAGTGGAGAATCTAGATAAGGGGATTTGATCCACGATTTTCTTTCCAAAAAAGCACCTCTAAATGCCTCAATTTCGGGTTCAAAGATCAAACACCCAATTTTATTTTTTTTTCAAAATTTCTGCAACTTTTTTTTTTTACACAAAGTGTGAAAGACACAAGAAACAAGAACAAGAACATGACAAGAACAAGAACACAAATAACAAAACACAAGACGCAAACAAGAACGAAACAAGATGTAAACAAAAACACAAATAACAGAACAAGGACAAAAGCACGAACCTAGACAAATTACAAAGAGAAAAAAAAATAGGATAGGATAGAACCTGTATCAAGAGCCGAAGCTCTGATACCAGATGATGTGAACCTGAATAGGAGCGAATCGTTTGATACAGGCTACGAAGATTTGGATGAAGCCACTTCTGATGAAGGAAGATAAGTCAGGGTAGACGCCAGAAGAATTACCTTGATAAGTTTGATATTGGTTCAACAAGGAACCCAGAGAGAAGCTCTCACCAAATTTTATCAAATGCCAAAAGTTTCTTTATTGAAAACCAAAAACCAATACTTACAGTGTATCTGAACAAAAGATAAAAATAGACATGGGCCTTCTAAACAGTTTGGGCCAAAATTACAATAAATAAAAATTATAACTAAAAACATATTTAACTTGGGCCTTTAAATTAGTTTGGGCCTTCAGCAACAATTTATAGTCTTGATAGTGTCTCTGCCTCTGGGCCTTCATCCTTCTCCACTCGGGGGCTTTATCCTTCTCCACTTTGGCCTTCGTCCTTCTCCACTTCGGCCTTTAGCCTGTATTTGGTCAGTTTCAGGATTCTCATCAGTGTCTCCTCAAAGAGGTTAGCTAAGAAAGAAAGTCATTTTGCATTGCCACACCTCTTGATCTTGAGGTTATTCCTCAAGTAAAGGAGTTATTGGATGAGGGTTTGGTTCGTGAGAACTTAAATCCTTGTGCTTTGTTGGTGCCTATAATAGGTATTATTAGGCACCAAATCCCTAAGATAGGTGGTATGATGAATGTGTTGAGTGGTGCAACCTTCTTTTATAAAATCACCCATGCATCCAACATCTTCATGATTCGTATACATAGGGACCCATTAGGTAGGTTTTTTGTTATTTTTGGTTTTAATACAAACCTAGGTGCTCATATGGGACACCTTAGGTTTGTCGTAGTTTTTGGTAGGAGTAATCAACATGAAAATACAAAAAAATGTATGTTTTATTGCATCACTTTCCTTAATTTTTTAAATAGTAATCAAGGGGTTCCCATGGACCTTTAGAGAATAAAGGTCATTCCTGAGTGGCCCACTCCACCAAGTATAAGGGAAATTTGAGGCTTCCATGACATAACAAACTTTTACAAAAGGTTTGTCCCATATTTTTCTATACTTGTAGCACCACTCTTTGAGTTGATGAGGAATCATGTTTCCTCGTGGGAAGATGCCCAGGAAAGGGATTTTCAGACTTTACCCTACTTTAACATACCCAACACCACTAGTATAGAAAAATATGGGACAGAGATGCAGGAGAAGGCCCTAGGGTTCTCGTGAGCCTTAAGATAGATTTTGTTCTCATGAGCCTTATGAGTCTACTTTTCTTTGTAAATATTAGAATAGGTTTTCCTTTTTTTGGGCCTTGTATTTTGGCCATTTTAGGTTTGTACGGTACCCTACAAATTAAGGACACCCTACCCTACAATTTAAGAGTACTGGTATTATAGGGTTTTAACCTTGTATTTCAGGGAATTTTGAGTAGTCTTTATAGTAGAGACTTTTTTGTATTTTCATGTATTTGGGGGGGAGGGGTGAGCTTAGCTATTGGAAGGGGGTGTGTTTCCATGGGGGTGAGCTTAGCTATTTGAGGGGTGTAACACTTGCTTCCCAAGGAAGCTTTCTCCCTTCATGTATTTGGCATGGGGGTGAGCTTAGCTATTGGAGGGGTATAACACTAGATTCCCAAGAAGCTACCTAGGCTATAAATAGAAGCATGTATAACACTTGTTGTAACTTTGATGAATGAGAGTCTTGTGAGACACACTTCAAAGTTCAACTTCTCTCCCTTTCTTCCTTCAATTTTCCACGCCACTTTCTCTTTCTCCCTCTCTCCCTTTCATTCTCTTCCTCCATTGAAGCTTCTTCTTCCATGACTTCTTCCCTAGTGGATGGCGTCTCCTCTCACCTCTTCTCCTTTATCTTCCGCTACAACGCCATGGCTGAAAATCATCATTGAAAGACCTCATTGAAGCTCAAAGATCTTGCCTGCATAAAAGCTTCTCAAGCAAGCTTCCATCATACTCTCCCACTAGGTTATAAGCACAAATATCCTTGTAACTATAACCAATAAACACACATTACTCAAATCTAAATTCAAGTTTATGTTTATTACATGGCTTGAGGAATGGATAATAGGTAGGGCCAAAGGTTCTAATTTCTTGGTAAGCAGGTCTTTGATGAAACAATGTTTTAATTGGAGTGTTGTTATTCAAAGTGGGAACAAGGAGTCTATTTATTAGATATGTGACAATTTGGAACGCCTCTCCCCCAAATTTTAGAGTTCGTTTCAGTTATGTGTTTGTGTTTTCTTTTTGTTTTCTTTTTGCTTAGCCATTTTGCTCATGAGTATACAGACAACTAAAGCAATGAATGATGCCGAAACTATTAAGATATTTGGTAAAAGGATTGTACTTTTTCCCCCTATCAAACTGAAAAGCTTTGATGGTAGTGCCAAGTTGATTTTCTATCATGCTTTTGAAATGGATAAAGAAAAAAATGGCTTGAGATTTTGTATGCAGGAGATAAATTCAAGTAAATTTTGAGTAGGCATCAATAAAGTGAATATAATATCTACTACCATTGGTTGAAGGTATAGGTGCTAGACCCCATCTATTGGAATGCACAAGTTGTGGGGGTTGTTTATAAGTTCTTAAAAAGTAATAAAAAGATAATTTGTAAGATTTGGCTATACAACAAAATTTACAAACAAAACTAAGTTTATTAATAGTGAAAGGAATTTTACATTTGTTTAGAACAAGAGAAACTACTTTGGATGAGGCACGACCTAATCTAGCATGTCAAGTGGATAGAAAAGTACTATTGTTTGAATTATAATGTGTAGAGATTTGATTACAAAGTTTGGTTCTAGAATTACACAGAAAACTAGGAGTCAAACTACTAAAATGCAAACTACAAACATAAAGGGATTGTTTTGAATGTTGATATCATCAAAGGCATAGAGACTATCTTTTAGCTTGCCTTCCAAGAGGACTTGCTTAGTTTCGTGAGATTTAACAAGGCATTTATTAGCATGAAATTTAAAGTAAACTTTGTTTTCTTTAGCAAACTGAGAAATACTTAATAAATTTTTTGAAATATTAGGAGCATGCAAAACAAAGGCCTAAGGGCATTTTTGGAGAAAGAGAGGAGAATTTACCAATGTGTCTTATAGTGGTTGTTGATCCATTGACCATAGTTGCACTTCTAGCAAGTTGTTCATTTTTTGTTTTGTGAAACATAATCATCTTGATATTGGGAATCAAAGATGTGATAATAGTTGAGTGCAATGTGGCCAAATTTGCCACACTTGACATTGTTTGTTACCAACTTCATTGTTATATCTTCCTCTACCTCTTTGGTTCGTGTACTGGAATCTACCTGCTCTATTGTTGGACCTTCCTCAGTCACGATAAGGATACTGATTTTGGGTCAAATTAACTTGCATATTCTGCATGGATAGGACATTAGACTCTTGTTGTTTTTGTCTCTCTAGATGATCTTCTTGAGACATTAGCAAAGTCTCTATTTCATCAATAGTGTAGGGTTAGGTTATTGACATAATAGATGTTACAAATGGATCATATTCAGAAGGCAATCCATTTAAAGTTACCCCAATATGATCTTCAACATTGACGGGAGAGCCTACGGCAGCTAAGGTGTCTACAATCTTCTTAATAGATAGAAATAACTCATTCACAGAACCTATTTTCTTGGCATTTATGAATTACATCTTCAATTGAATAACTTTGGCTCTAGTTTGAAAAGAAAAAAAGATTTCATGTTTCTGCCAGATTTGGAAAGAATACTCACTTCCAAGTGGGTTTTAGCTTGTAATTGCTAGATTTCTACTATTTAATATGACTTCATCTTTATACAATTCAAATTTAGTAATTTGGTTGGATGATTTAGGAAAAATAAAAAATCTTTTTATGATTTGTTGTTGTTCTAAATTTCAGTTTCTCATGTCCCCCCTTTTTGTCAAGGACTACTTATTTTACCTAGATGATGTGAGAAGGCAAATGTTTGATGACACACATTTTCACAATTATCTACTTAGTATGTTTTCTTGTCTAGATCTAGAATTATCAAGGGTTTTCTATTTACCTTGTTGACTTGTCTAGAAGCCTTCAAGAAACTTATAGGAAATCAATTGTTACTAATCCTTTGTGTTGCCTTAACAATAGGATTCGTTGATTCTCCTCAAAGCAACCAATATGGAAGCATTTGAGCTTACCGGTAAATTTGGATAAGATTTTTTTAACCATGTTATATGTTATTTGTACAAATAAAATACATTACTATTTATGGTGTTGGGTGATATCTCAGGTACGATGTTGTTGGGTTCAATTAGGTACCTGAGACTCGATTGCTTTACAAGTTTTATGGGACCAACAAGAGACTGATGAATAATTATGATGTTGGGTTTATGGAGAAAAGGGACTTTATGTTTTGTACGGTGGAAGTGTGAAAAGTGGTGAAAAAATAGGTTCTACAAGTGTGAGGGTGATTTGGCCAATGATGATTGTGGGGTTTACGTGAAGAGTGTTGGGGACCCAGCCAAACTGTGAAAGCTATGTTTGGTAACTCAAATTTTGCACAAATTTATTTGCACAAGTGCTTTATCAGTTACAGGTTTCATCTTAAGAGAATGTGTAGTATGCCATCTTCTCAAGGTAGAAAAACATGCAATGTAAATGATCTGCTCGATGTTAGTCAGAGAGATGGAACTCAACTTTTGTGAACAATTCTAGGCATGATTTCTTTTCCTCATTCTAAATTTTATTCTTTGGATATTACTAACTATTTTGGTTTACTTGCATTTTTTTAATGTCATTTTTCTGTTGAATTTTGTTTAAATTAATTAACAACTATCATTTGAAACAATATTCACTTGTAACTGTAATCTTTCAACTATCATTTGATAGGTGTGGTTCTTTGTCTGATATATTGTTTTAGTTATTTCACAATCAAAACACTAGATGTAAAAGAAGGAGGGAGCTAGATCTGTTCTTTGTTCCATCATACATCTAATGCGCTCGCATGATATGTGGCCTTAACTACAAAGAAATTAACCACACCTTTGTCAAACTAATTAACTAATTCTAAATTTTATTCCCTCATCTTGGACCTTTATTTTTTGGGGCTTACATTAGTAGCAATAACATAAATCCATTTGACAGGAACATGTTACTATTATATTATCAAATCAAATAGAATTTTCATTCCATAATGTCATTGATTATAGTCAGATATCAACAAATTGACCATCCAGTCGAATAGGTCTTGAATAATATTTGGAATCTATATGTGGTTGAAACACACCTCCTAGTTCAACAAACGATTTCTCTCGTGCATATTTTAGCTTTAAATCTAATTTATTTGTTTTGTTTTGGGCAGAAGAAATTAGCTCATGGTTAACTAAAGAATGAAAATACTATGTAATATTTACTGGATCATATAAACACATTTTTGTCATCATCAATTTAGGTCTATGTCTTGGACCAGAGTATTAAGGAAAATTAAAGAATGAAATATACACTACTACAAAATGTAGATTTAACATTACTAGGTTAACATCAGTTTTTGATAAAAACCGATGTAAAAAAAATGTAGTGGCATAATTGTAAATAATGTGAGTTCGTTAGCATCGGTTTTTGAAAAATCGATGTTAACAAAGTCATGTTATCATCAGACACGTTAACATCGGTTTTTGAAAAGTCGATGTTGATGTAATAGCATTAACATCAATTTTTCAAAAAATTGATGTTAGGAAATTATTAGTTAACATTGGTTTTCTCCTAAAAAAATCGATGTTAACATTAACATCACTTGGTTAACATCGATTTTTTAGTAAAAATCGATGTTGAACCTACATTTAAAAAAATATGAACCAAAGCCTTATTTTCTCACGTTCTCGTCTTCTCCGTCTCAGCACCCTTTTCACCTCCACTTTTAGCATCTCTGTCTCAACTCCCTACTTGTAAAAGCAAGTCTTAGAACTCCAGTCTTTGCACTCCGATGTCGACGTCTTCCGCCACCATGACATCTCACGTCTCTGTTAGGTACCAACCCTTTCTATTTGGTTTCTTTGCGACGCCAGGTACATCTCGTGCCAGGTACCTTCCCTGCCGCAGCGATGTCGGCTTGAGCATTTAATGTTTTGTGTTTGCTAACAATCACACTTATAGTCTCATCATTGCTTAGGCTCAATGGGAGGGGCTCCTCCATAGAGTAACTACCCACGACTTTCTTAAAAAGTGGCACATGAAACACTGAATGGATTTTAGTTGTGTCGAGCAGCTGTAACTTGTAGGACACTTTGCCTACTTGCTCCAGCACCTTGAAAGGACCATAGTACCAGGGAGCAAGTTTAGGATTGATGTAAGCTCCAAAAGAAAGTTGACCATAGGGTTAAAGCTTCAAAAAAGCTCATTCCTCTAACTCAAATTTCTCCTCAGTTCGCTTCTTATCAGCTTGGGCCTTCATCCTACTTTGAGCATGAGCTAACTTGTATTTTAATTGAGTGAGGGCTTCATCATGATCCTACAACACATGTCGCACACCTTCCATTTGAATCATCCAGGCAAGAAACAATGAATCACCGTGGGTTTCCTACCATAGACTACTTCAAAAGGGGTCTTTTGTATTGAGGTGTGGAAATTGGTGTTGCACCAATACTTAGACCATAAAAACTAGTGTATCTAATGCTTAGGTAGATTATCAATAAAACACCTAAGGAAAGTCTCCTAGCAGCAGTTTACTACCTCGGTTCAGTTGTCAGTTTGGGGATGGTACGTTTTACTCATCTTTATAAATGTTCCTTAGAGCTTGAATAGTAAATTCCAAAGAGAATTGACAAAAATGGGGTCGCGGTCACTAAGAATGGAGGTAGGAACTCCATGTAAGTGAACAACTTCCCTGGTAAAGATTTCAATCAATGACCTTGTTGAGTAGGGATGCTTAAGGGGAATGAAGTGGTTGTACTACGATAATCGATCGACCACGACCAAAATGGCCTCATAGACTTTCTATTTCGAGAGTCCCATGATAAAACCCATAGAAATTTCTTCCCAAATTTGTTAAGGAATGTTCAAGGGTAGGAGGAGCCGTCTTGGTGCTACAACCAAGTACTTTTGCCATTGACAAGTGTCACAACCCATCACATATTGTTGTACTATTCTTTTTGTACCAAACTAGAACAAATAGGTAGTGAATCTTTTGTAAGTTCAATAATAACCCAAATGACCCCCTTAGGGTGTTTCATGGAATTCCTCAAGCATTTGGGGTATCCAAGTAGAAGTAGAAGACAACACGAGTCTACCCTCATAAAACAATGCACCTTGTTTGTAGGAAAACCCTGATTCATACTCCTTCCCTTGCTTCAAGTCTTCAATAATGGTTAGCAATTTGGCATCTTGATGAACCTCGTCCAGTATTGCCTTGAGGCCCTCCCAATTAGGATAATGGATAATTTTATGGAATTCAACCTCCTCATACATGTGTGATAAAGCATCTGTGCCCTTATTCTCAAGCCCTAATTTATATTCGATATCAAATCGATATCCCAGTAACTTAGCAGCCCAATTTTGTTGGTCCATGGTTGTGACACATTGCATGAGTAATTGCTTGAGACTCTTTTGATCAATGCGAACAATAAACTTTCTACCCAATAAAATATGGTTTTCAATGTTGGATTGCCATTGCTACCGCTAAATTCCTTCTTATAGGCAAACTTATCCAAATTTCAGTCACCCAACGCCTTGCTAAAGCTATGGGTTTACCATTCTAAATCAAAATAGCCCTTATGCCTTGGCCCATAGCATCACTCTCGATCACGAATTCTTCCTCAAAATTTGGCAATGCTAAAACAAGGGTCGTTGTAAGTTGCAGCTTGAGCCAATCAAAAGTTGCTTGCACCTTTAGATTCCACTTAAATGCATCATTCTTGGTTAAATTAGTGAGAGGTTTAGCTCATTTTCGATAATCCTTGATAAAATTCTTGTAGTAATCAGTAAAGCCCAAGAACTCTTAACTCCCTTCACATTTCGAGGGATTGGCTAATCCTGAATGCTCTAGACTATCTTGGGATCCACCAAGACCCCATGTTAAGAGATGATGGTCCCAAATATTCCACCTCCCCTTGCGCGAACAAACATTTTTTCTAGTTCACTATCAATTGATGCTACTGTAACAACGTAAGGACTTCCTCTAAATGCTTCATGTGATTCTCCCAACAAGTTTTGTATATGAGTATATCATCAAAGAAAACTAAGACTGTCCTTCTCAACATTGGACGAAAAACATCATTCATCAAGGATTGGAAAGTGGAGGGAGCATTCATCTAACCAAATGGCATCACCATATATTCATAATGGCCTTTATGCATGTAGAATGTTGTTTTATGGACATCACTCTCCGTGACCCTCACTTGATGGTATTTGAATTTGAGGTCCAACTTGGAGAAAAACCGAGCATCGCGCAATTCATCAAGCAGCTCATCAATAACCGAAATGGGAAACTTATTAGGAGCGGTCACCTTGTTAATAGCGTGACAGTAGACACATATATGCTATGTGTCATCTTTCTTCTTAACCAAGATGACAAGGCTGGAGAATGCACTTTGACTAGGACGAATGACCCTTGTTTTGAGTAGCTCTAAGACTTGCTTTTGAAGTTCATTTTTGTGGTTCTGAGGGTACCGATATGGCCTGACATTCACTAGACCTCATCCCTCAATTAGTGTTATGGCATGCTTCTGATCATATTTAGGTGGTAGTCTATAAGATTCTTGGAAAACGATCTCAAATAACATAAGCAACTTTTGTAATTGGTGTTCTCGCGCTTGAGACAACTCCTTCATACTATGTACCTACGGTAAAGAGACTTCTATGGACCATAGCAACCCTTCTACTGCTAGCTTGCATCAACTCAATAATGATTACAATGCCATATGTCCTTCATCGTGCCACCCTTCACCTTGTATTCTCACCCATTGGTCCTGCCATTTGAACTTCATGATTTGATTGACCCAATCGAACAACATGTTCCCTAAGGGTGCTAGCCATGCGATTCCCAAAATCAAATCAACCCTTTTCAAATCAAGCAACATTATCTTTACTTGAATGTATAAAGCCCCTATTTCCAAATTAATACCAGGGCATATTCCTTAAGCTTGCACCTTAAACCTATCTCTTAACCTTATCTACATTGGTTTCATAGCCTTTACCGACCAACCCATTTTGTGCTTCAATCAACACGAAATGAAGTTAAGTGTTGCACTGTTATCCACCATAAATAAGATAAGAACACCATTGAGTCGGGCTAGGACCTTCATTGTTTGGAGTTTTTGTCCAGGATACCCCATTGCAGTCCTTAAAAACAACATGATGCACTCTTCCTCTTCCATTTCAGTCTCAGATTCATCATTGATTACCACCACGTTGGCCTCTCCTTGGGTGTCGTCACCCTTTTCCACCAACATGATCATGAGTTGACGATCGGGATAGAGGTGGTTGGCATGTCATGAGCCTCCACATTTGTAACACAACCCTTTATGATAACGCTCCACTACCTCCTGGAATGAAAGATGGCAAACTCAACGATCCCTAGGTGTTGTGTACAACATTGTTCTCCCCCACTCTCAGGTTTGAACCTAGATCCAGTACCTCATTCTCGGTTTGGACAGTTTGAGCCCACATCCACTCCATGATGTTGACCCGGCCCATTACTACCATTGTGCCTAATTGGACCAAAATGACCCAACTGGGCCATCTTGTTTCCTCCTTAAAACCCATCATTGTGAAACCAAGACCAATTTCCTCATTGTTCTTACAACACCAATTCCATTGTCCTGGCTAAATTGATCGGTCGTGACCTGGATAACGGTCCCAACATCCGCAAGCTACATACACGATCCTTGATCCTATCTTTCAATCAATGCACAAAGTACCCAAAATATTGGTCATTGGGCAATCGTGGTACCTGAGTTGTGAGATGCTCTAATCCTTGGCATACTCCTCCATGCTCCCTTCTTGTTGGATTGTAGCCAAATACTCCAAAACATCACCTTCACCATACTTCCATAATGCTCAAGCAGCTCACTCTTGAACTCGTCCCATGTCAAACACTTTTGCTCATCAAGGAGAGATTTGAAAATATGAATCGTAAGACCTTCCATACATAGTTGGGCCAGATTGACCTTCACCTCATGTGAGGTTCCTTGATTGTTAAAATAGACCTTAGCACGACCAATCCACCCCACAAGGTCATCATCGTTGAGCATGAGTAATCAACCTTCTTCGCAGATTGTCGGAATTCGTCAAACGAGTCTTTGTTTACCACTAATGAGGATTGAGGGCATAAACTATTGCCTTCTTGTTCCCTAACCTTTTTTAACAACTCAAGCAACTTGGCATGTTTCGCATCTACCTTGAGTTGCATTTCTAGTGCAACAACCTTAGCTTCAATCTTCTCCAGTGGCATTCGCTAATTCCGTCACCCAAATACTTCCTTTGATACGCAAAATCCAACAAGTTGGACCAATTTGTTAGAGACTAGAAACACAATTAAGAAAAAATAACACAATAATATGAAGGAATGAGTGTATTATTTCTAACTCAAGAAGGAACAATACAGAAGGAATGAATTCCCCTGCCCAGAGCTCAACTCCTAGAAAGAGGTTATCCCTCTTATTCATAACAGAATGCATGAACTCCCAAAAAGATCATTTCTTTCTCCTCTCTCATTCCCTAAATACCCAACAATACCATCCTACTCCTTTGGAAATTCTGTGACCTGACTTGCCACCTCAGCTACCTCAACTCCTTTCTTTGCACCCCTATTCCTCCTACTATAAACCCTCCAGACTTTGGGCTTCTCACTAGGATCTAAACCCATACCCATGGCCCTATCACCATCCCTGTACATAAAAAACAAGTCACAACCACAAATATCCCCCCATTTAATTGTAACCAGCATACACAGTATAATCACATTGGAGCATAATCGAAATTGAAACTTTTAGACAAGTGGCCTCAGATATCTTAAGAATGGGGGTTGAATTAAGATATTGCAAACTATTTCCCCAATTAAAATTCTATTTCACTTTCTATGCAAGTTACAAATTCCCTTAAAAATAAACTATTAAATAATGATTCAAATAGAACAATCTGAATATAAATATAAAGCAATAATAAATAAAAGAGTTTAAGGGAATCAATACAGATAAAATAATGAAGTGGACAAAGATCAATTATAAGTCATAACCAACCAAAATCATAAATAAGTCATAACCAAAATATAATCCAAACAGTCATAATTCAAAACCACATAGAATCTAAACATAAAAGACTAAAGTCCAAATACTAAAAGATAAATAGAGTGCAGAAAATGATAATCTAAATAGCATAGCCAAAATACACGGCTTATAAGAAACATAGAATTATAAACTAAATTCTAAGAAGGTGGAGGTGGTGGTGGAAGATCAAAACTCTGACGAATGTAACCCACATCTTCTTTAAGCTGTGTGAGACGGATATCCATTCCGGCAAAGTGAGTATCCAATGAGTCGAAACGTTCACCAACATAAGAATGAAGACCCCGTAACTCGGAAAAAACTTCAGTCATGAGGGCTGAATCATCTCGCTGAGGAGGAGGAGAAGGAGTACGCTCATCTTGAGGAGGAAGTGCATCTTTCTTCAGCCATTGACCATTCTGATCCTTACGGTATCCAAAAGAAGTCACTGCACCAGCACCAATAGCAAAGGAGCGCTTGACTTGAACAAATGGTTCATCATCAAGCGGAATTTGAAAATGACGCAGAAACAGAGTTATCAATTGAGGGTAAGGGAGAGGTGCATTGGCCCGTAATGCCTTATGCATTCAGTACCGAACCAAGTGAGCCCAGTCGATCTGACGACCGGTAAGGAAAGCCCACATCAAAATCAAATCCTCCTCAGAGGCTTGAGCCAAATTTGAAGATCGGGGAAGCAAAATTCTAACAATTATATAGTGCATGATGCAATTATCAAATGTCAATGATCCGGCCAACAATTTACCGGTCATTTTAGCCTGGTCATTGCAAACCATGCGGCGAGCATCATGACTAGAATAATCAAATTTTCAGTCATCAACAATGGTGCCCTCAAAAGGTGCACCTTGACTGGGTAAGTGAGTCAAAGAAAAGAACAATGATTGATCAATGATCATGGGAATACCATGCACCTCAGAAGAAATAATGTCATCCTGAATTTTTAAATTGCAGTAGAAGACCTTGACAAGTTCAGGATAATATGTCAATTTTAAAGACATGAAATCAACCAAGCCAGAATTTTGAAACACTTGATAGCAATCAAATGTCTCAACATTAAAGAAATCTATATCTAGGTACTTAGGGTCTAAAATGATCCTAGAAGTAAATTGAGAAAGGTACCGTAGACGTTGATCATCGGAAGAAAACATATTGGATGATCTTGGAGATGAAAAAGATGGATGGGTAGGTGTTGTGGGTGCTTCGGATTGTCCGTGGCGGCGATGGCCAGCAGCAGCAGCGGTGGAGGATGATCCCTTTCTCTTCTTCAATGATTCTGCCATTTGATGAAGTTTTAGTGAATTTCAATTGATGGAATTGAAAGAGTAGTGAAAAAGAGGAAAATTGGGCTTTACGGGACGTGTTTTGGTGAAGAATTGAGGAAGATATGAAGGTTTGAAGATTTAGGGATGAAGGAGGCACGAGGAGGAGCTTTGGCTGCGTAGCAAGACTGGTTTCATAGGTATTTATAGAGGAGGATGAGTTTTAATCGATTACAAGGTGTGGTAATCGATTACAGGAGTAGTAAGCCTTCTGGTAATCGATTACAGGCTGCCTGTTCTTGTGTAATCGATTACACTGAATGGTAATCGATTACCAGAGCATAAACTAGGCTAGTTTCTCTAAAAATTAGCTATGTCTATGCTAAATACATCTAATACTATCAATCATCACTACTAATGCATTTAATTCAATCATTCAAACATCAAACACACAATAATTCATAAAGCCTATCATAATAACAGGAATTTAAACAAAATCAAGCAAAGTAACATACTTAACACAAACAAATAAAAATAAATTAATCAATCAATCCTTATTTTTCTAAATCACTAACATCTAAGAGGCCTAATTCCCTTCTAATAGAGAAGAATGTTTCTTTGGGGAGAGGTTTTGTGAAGATATCAGCAAGTTGATTCTTAGTATCAACAAATTCTAACACATAATCTCCCTTTAGAACATGATCTCTTACAAAATGGTGCCTAATTTCTATATGTTTAGTTCTAGAGTGTTGAACTGGATTTTTGGAAAGATTAATTGCACTTGTATTATCACATCTAATAGGTATATGGTCAAGAAGGATTCCACAGTCAGAAATTTGTTGCTTCATCCATAAGATTTATGCACAATAACTGCCGGCAAAAATATATTCTGCTTCAGTAGAGGATAAAGCAACACTATTTTGTTTCTTACTATGCCAAGAAACTAGAACAGAACCAATGAACTGACAAGTTCCACTTGTGCTCTTTCTATCTGTTTTAGAACTGGCAAAGTCTGAATCAGAATATCCAATTAAGGTGCATGTGGAATTTCTAGGATACCATAAACCTATGTTCATAGTGCCTACTAAATATCTTAAGATTCTTTTAACAGCACTAAGATGTGATTGTTTAGGATTTGATTGAAATCTAGCACACATACACACACTAAACATTATATCAGGTCTGCTAGCAGATAAATAAAGAAGTGATCCGATCATACCTTGATATTGCTTAACATCTATTGACTGACCGGTTTCATCTTTATCTAGATAGCAAGCAGTGCTCATTGGTGTAGCCATGTGCTTAGCATTTTCCATGTCGAATTTGTGGATTAACTCTTTGCAATACTTGGATTGATTGACAAAGATACCATCCTTGGTTTGTTTAATTTGCAATCCAAGAAAGAAATTAAGTTCTCCCATCATTGACATTTCAAACTCACTTTGCATGTCATGGGAGAATTCCTTGCACAATAATTCATTAGTGGATCCAAAAATAATATCATCTACATAAATTTGAACTAATAAAATATTATGTGATTTTCTCTTTATAAAAAGAGTAGTATCCACTTTTCCTCTAGAGAAGTCCTTTTTCTAAAAGGAACTTACTTAGACGCTCATACTAAGCCCAAGGGGCTTGTTTCAAGCCATATAAAACCTTTTTCAATTTATAGACATGATTTGGCTTATCCAATATTTCAAAACCTGGTGGTTGTTCAACATATACTTCTTGAATTAAGCCATTTAGAAAAGCACTTTTAACATCCATTTGATAAAGCTTAAAGTTCATTATGAATGCATATGCTAAGAGCATTCTAATGGCTTCTAATCTAGCAACTGGAGCATATGTTTCTTCATAATGTATACCTTCTTCTTGATTATATCCTTTTGCAACTAATCTAACCTTATTTCTAATGATTATTCCATGTTCATCTAACTTGTTTCTAAATACCCATTTTGTTCCTATGATGGTATAGTTTTTAGGTTTCTCAACAAGTTCCCACACATTGTTTATTTCAAATTGATTCAGTTCTTCTTGCATAGCAATTATCCAATTATCATCTATTATGGCTTCTTTTATATTTTTAGGTTCAATCATAGATACAAAAGCCATATTATTGCATAATTCTTTAAGAGAATGTCTAGTTGTTACCCCTTTCAAGATATCACCAATAATGCTGTCGAGGGGATGATCTTTTGAGGCTTTCCATTCTTTTAGAAGTTCATCATTTGAATTTGATTCTTCTTGAGGATCTTCATTGCTTCCTTTCCCTTTTCCTTTAGAATCTTGTCCATGAATATGAATTTGTTCTAAAGATTCTGCAATATCATCTAGTATATTCTTTCTTGATAGAATAGCATTAGATTCATCAAAAGAAACATGAATGGATTCTTCAATATTCATAGTTCTTTTGTTATATATTCTATATGCTTTACTTTGCAATGAATATCCAAGAAAGATGCCTTCATCAGATTTTGCATCAAATTTTCCTAGATTATCTTTACCATTATTAAGCACAAAACATTTGCAACCAAAAAAATGAAGATGTGAAATGTTAGGTTTTCTACCATTATATAACTCATATGGGGTTTTCTTTAAAATGGGTCTTATTAAGGCCCTATTCAAGATGTAACATGCAGTATTGACGGCTTCAGCCCAAAAATATTTTGGAAGAGAAGTACCCTTTAATAAAGTTCTAGCAATTTCTTCCAATGACCTATTTTTCCTCTCAACAACTCCATTTTGTTGAGGGGTTTTAGGTGTAGAAAAATTATGCTCAATACCATGTTCATCACAGAATAATTTAAAATCTTTGTTTTCAAATTCACCCCCATTATCACTTCTAATGGATGCAATCTTAAGATTTTTCTTGTTTTGTATAATTTTAGCAAGTTTCCTAAATGCTTGAAATGCATCACTTTTATGAGTAATGAATAATGTCCATGTAAATCTAGAGAAATCATCTACTATGACAAGAGCATAGTAATTTCCTCCAAAACTCATGGTTATAGATGGACCAAATAAATCCATATGCAATAATTGTAAGGGTTGAGTGGTTGAAACTATATTTTTGGGTTTGAATGAGACTCTAGTTTGTTTTCCCTTTTGACATGCATCACATAGTTTATCTTTTTCAAATTTTAATTTAGGCAAACCAACTACTAAATCTTTTGAAATTAATTTGTTTAAGTGATCCATGTTTATGTGAGCAATTCTTTTATGCCATAACCATGGATCATCATCTTTGCTAAGAAAACAATGATTGTTATCTAGTTTTAGGCTTAAGTCTATCATGTATACATTGTTGACTCTATATCCTACATGCTTTATATTAATGTCATGCTTATGTTCTATAAGACATTTATGAGAATCAAATGATACTAAATAGCCTTTGTCACATAATTGACTAACACTAAGTAGGTTGTGCTTAAGACCTTCAACAAGTAGAACATTTTCAATGGAGTTTGAAGAATTTGTACCTATTTTACCAACTCCAAGGATTCTACCTTTGTTGTTGTCACCATAAGTTACATGCCCGCTTTTCTTGGGAGAGATATGTGTAAACTTTGATGCATCTCCAGTCATATGTTTTAAACATCCGCTATCTATGTACCATTCCTTCCTCAAAGACACCTACATAATAAAGTTTTTGACTTAGGTACCCAAACTTTATTGGGTCCTTGTGTGTTAGTGTAGACTGAAGATCCTTTTGGGATCCATATCATTTTAATGTTGTTGTAGTTTTTCTTAAAATAACAAGTAGATATGCCATGCCCTTTTCTTCCATAGTAAAAACAAGTGATAGAACTAGAATTATATTTTTGTGTGGAAGTAAAGCGGTTTTTATGAAGTTTTTGTTGTTTTTCAGGTTTATATCCTATTCCAGCCTTATTAGAGACACATCTTTGTTTTCCTAATATGACATCTAAATTATTTTTACTATAAGAAAATTTTGCAAGTGAATTTTTCAAATCTTTAATTTCTTTTTCATATTTTCCATAACAACTGCAAGAATCAGATATTTTCTTGTCAGAAATACTAGAGATATGAACTTTTTCATTTGATTTAGAAATTGAAACTTCAGTTCTAAGATGATCTAATTCTTTATTTAATTTAGAAATTTCATTTTCTAAATCTGAAATTGTTTTCTTAGAAGATGAAACTAACTTTGCAAGTTTGATTGACTCTTTATGAAAATCAGCAAATGCATCTTGTAATTCATCAAAAGAAATGGAGAAGTTATTTGAAGATGTTACCTCTTCATCGCTTTCATAACTTTTAGCCATTAGACAGAGGTTTATCTCTTCATTTTCTGAATCTTTAGAAGATTCCATATCATTGTCTTCCCATGTGATGTACGCTTTCTTCATTTTCTTTTCACTTAAAATTTTCTTTTCAGATTTCTCCATCTTTTTCTTGAAGATAGGACAATCAACCCTCAGATGTCCAGGTTGATTGCATTCAAAGCATTTTGGAGTAGAAGATGAGATTTTTGTCCTTCTTTTAGATTTAAAATTTGGTCGCCTTTGACTTCCTCTGACTTTCAGAAACTTGTTGAACCTTTTTACAAAAAGGCTAAGATCATCATCTTCATCTAGATCAATTTTCTTATCACTTTCTTCTTGGATTGAAGATGAGGCTTTAAGAGCAATTCCCTTCTTTTTCTTGTCATTTTCTTCATGTTGATTTAATCTCAACAATTCCATTTCGTGTTCCTGTAACTTTCCAAATAGAGTAGCTAGAGTCATGTTAGATAAATCTCTTGATTCAGTTATGGCTGTTACTTTAGGTTGCCATTCTCTGCTTAGACATCTTAATACTTTGTTTATGAGATCTTCATTTTGAAAATCTTTCCCTAAGGCTGCAAGATGATTCACTATATGTGTTAACCTCTTTTGCATGTCTTGAATGCTTTCATTTGCATTCATCCTAAATAGTTCATATTCATGAGTTAATGTGTTTATCCTAGATCTTTTAACATCTGTTGTGCCTTCATGTGTTTCTTGTAAAGTGTCCCACATTTCCTTAGCACTTTTACAATTTGAAACACTGAAATATTCATCCATTCCCAGGGCAGATGTAATTATATTTTTGGCTTTTAAATTATATTGTACTCGTCTTTTATCCTCTTCAGACCATCTATCTCTAGGTTTTATTATTGTTGTGCTTCCACTTGTTGTACTCCCATCTATTGTGGTTCTATCTACTGTGGTGGGTATATAAGGCCCTATTTCTATGGCTTCCCAAATATTTAAGTCTATTGCCTCAATAAAAATTTGCATTTGGGTTTTCCAGTAGTGGTAACCCTCTCCATTAAAGATTGGAGGTCTATTGATTGAATTTCCTTCTAGAAATAAGAAGTTTGCTGAGGCCATTATTCTTAAAGCTTCTAAACTTTATACAAGAATGAAGCTCTGATACCACTTTTTAGACAAGTGGCCTCAGAAATCTTAAGAAGGGGGGTTGAATTAAGATATTGCAAACTATTCCCCCAATTAAAATTCTATTTCACTTTCAATGCAAGTTACAAATTCCCTTAAAAATAAACTCTTAAATAATGATTCAAATAGAACAATCTGAATATAAATATAAAGCAATAATAAATAAAAGATTTTAAGGGAAGAGAAAGTGCAAACTCGGATTTATACTGGTTCGGCCACACCTTTGTGCCTACGTTTAGTCCCCAAGCAACCCGCTTGAGAGTTCCACTATCTTGTAAAATCCTTTTACAAGTTCTGAACACACAAGGACAATCCTTCCTTTGTGTTCATAATTCTTTTACAACAAGAGACCCTCGGTCTCTCAATCCCCTTTGAGAATTTAGAAAGAAGAGAAGAATGAATCTCTCTTGAAAGAGATAGATTTTACAATTTGAGCACTCAATTAATTCCTTATTGAATTGCAAGTGTATTGGCCAAGGAATTCTTAAGAGGATGAAATGCTTTTGCTTTTTGAGATAATAAGACTTTTTGTTATGAAAAACTCTGAGCAAATTCGTGTTTCCAGTCACATATATATAGACCTTTGACGGTCATGTAAAAACCATTTGACAAGATGTGACTCTTAGAAATAATTTTCTGAAAATCTCCTCTGGTAATCGATTACAGGTTTTGTGTAATCGATTACAGGTTTTAAAATTTGAATTAAAATGTTTATTAACTGCTGGTAATCGATTACCAATATTGTGTAATCGATTACACAGTCTAAAATTTGAATTCAAATATTTAGTAGTTGTTGTAAACCATTTTTGGCCACTGGTAATCAATTACATCCTCTGGTAATCAATTACTAGAGAGTAAATCTCTTGAAAAAACACTTTTTAACTTAAATTACTTGGCCAAACCTTTTGCTATATCAATTAGGAATTCCGTTCCTAAATACTAGTGATCATCTTGATGTTGTGTCTTGTATTCTTGAATCATTGTCTTGAATTTAAACTTGAAAAGCACATTTGCATCATTTGCATCAAATCATCATGATCATCATCAAAACATCAAAGTCATTTGCTTCTACAGAAACCTAAGTGCAAGTGTTCATCATAACAAAGTTGTAACTTATTCATGAGATGTGAATTTTGTGTTCAATTGTTTTATGCAAAGAAAAAAAACTCTGGAAGCTTATTAATAATAGAGATATCAATACTTATAACAGATGCAACAATAGCTAAAACAAAGGGACATTAAAGATAGAACCCAAAGACATGAAAACAAAACCCAAAAAAAAGTGACATTGAAGACAATTAATAATTCCAACAAGGAAAGAAACAATCAATTAAGTAAAAAATCTAAGAAGAACCCATTACCGAATGAATTTTGTCATGATTCTTAATAATTAATGATTAAAACAAGAAAAAAGTAAAAACCCATTCAAGAAATTGATAAGATAGAAAGAAAATATAACCATTGGATGTATCTTTTAAATGAAGGGTTGAGATAATTTTTTCTTTTTTCTTTCTTTCCCAATTTAACCCTGCCTATTTCTCTCTTTGTGGTTCTTGGCACCACGTTCAACACCATACATCCTTCATAAGAATAGAAAATTGTTTGATTGAGTGTTAGAGAAGAGGAAATTGCAAGTGGAAGTAGGGGAAATTGCAAGGGAAAAATTGAGAAACACAAAAAACTTCAAAGTGTTATAATTCAAATAACCAACGACTATAATTTCTTTCTCGTGTCACCAAAGAATTGTTAAGCCCATTAACACTTAAGAAGAAGAAGAAAAAAACATTTAAGACAGTTGAATTCAAGTGTTTTCTACAATCAAAATAGAAAGAAACAATCATTAAAAAAAAAAGGATTCCAAAAATTGAAAAGAAAGACAAAAACATATAAAGCATTAAACTTTCTTTCTTTGACACCGATGACACATAGTTGTGTTTCTCTTTCGATTCTGTCCAACAGGTACGTTTGTTTCTTCTCTGCAGCATAGACATTCTAAATTTGGCTCTTGGAGTTGAGAGGTTTTGAATCAATGTAAAAGAAGAAAAAGAAGAAGATGTTCATTGTAAAGAGAGAGTGACAGACTTAGTCTAAGGCGTGTACAACTTAAATACATGTGCCGAAGTAATGCAACTGTCCAATTTTGTTGTGTGGTTGAGATGTGAATGTTGTTGTCTCTTCATGGGCCTTGTCTCCTAATATATAATTTTGACTACTCTTTAATTTTATTTTATTTGCATATATTGTATTTCATATTTTATCTCTATCTTTACATTAAATTTTAGTATTTTTTAAAAGAAATTCTCAATAATTTAAAACAACTTTATATCAAAATTTAAGTTATTTATTGTAATTACAAAATATAGTTTATATATTTGAAAAAAAAATATTACTCTTCCTAACTAACTCGCAGGTGCAACTCTCAAAAAGACATGATTACTTCCTAAAACTCAAGTATGTCTTTTACTTGTCGACATATAATTTCTAACAACCTTAACGGTTTTTATGTTTTTTCTAAATTCTCTTAACTTCTTAATTGTCTATTGCATTAACTCTAGTTTGACAACCAAATTCTCATAATCTTGGTACCAACTAAAAGGTGTGCTACAACTTGTACAAATTATAACACTATAATTTTTTGCTAAATTGCACTTTTGGTCCCCCACTTTAGCTTTAATTTCACATTTGGTTCCCTGGAAATTTAATTCACAAATTGGGTCCCTCTGTTTTATAAAATCCTGCAATGTTGATCCCAGATGCCTCAATTGGACGTTGACCGTTAAGCAACGACGTTGACTGCCATGTGTCAATGTCTGTTAGGCACCTTGAAACTGCATGCATCTTTTTACCCATCTGTGGTAAAAAAAATTTACATTGACAAAAATTCTAAAACCAATTTCTTAAAAATCCCTAACCCTAAAGCTTGGACGTTCAACAAACTGCAAAATAGGAGAGGTGCTTTAGAGATAATCCGCACTGCCTGAAGATCCCAATCAGTTTCCATGGTAGGATGATAAACCTGACACCTCAAGTAAGTCTCACAAGTAGCAGTACCCAACAACCAAAGCCTCCCAGCGCCATGTTAGTCGATGAATACGACTAACTTTTGTGTATAAAACTTGTGTATATTGTATCAAACTTTCCCAATTTATGGTTGTTTTGTAATACTATAAGTACTTTTTGTTAAATATAGGTAATAGATAATTTATACTTTTGTTTTGTGCCTTTAATAATCAATTTCTCTCAATTTCTGGTTAAATAGGCAACTTTGGCAAAGTGTTGTTTTTCACTCTTTCGCTAAGCCAAGCTGCTGGCTTAGCGAGAATTCGCTAAGCGCAACCTTCAGTGGCTAAGCACGAGGAATAATCCAGAAGAAGATGAGCTATCACGTTCGCTAAGCGCACTGCTCCAGGTCATCAAGTGCACCGCTTCAGCTCATCTGCTAAGCGAAACAAGCACGCGTAGCCAAAATCCACTTATGTGTGCTAAGCGATCCAGATCTGTGCTAAGCACACGAGCACAAAAAGGGCCACCTATTTAAGCCTGAAATCAGATTTGCAAAGGGAGTTTGGCACTTTTCTTGAGAAGCTCTGCATGCACGAATGTTCTAGAGAGAGAAAGGTCCAAGTTCCAGAGAGTTCTGAGAGATTTTGTTGTGTGAAGATCTGCAAAGACGCGAGTTCGAAGCGGAAGCCGTTCTGAGAGTTTGAGATGAGTTTGTGAGTGATTGTGAGATCCTAGAGGTGAAGGATAAATCCTCACCACTTGTGTTTTTACTGTCTTTCATCTTGTTCTTCTCTTTGTTGTAAAGGAGGTTTCTGGACTATGGAAAGCTAAATCCTCTGTTGGATCTTCCTTGTAGGTACCAGATGTAAATATATTTCTATCTATGTAATGATGTTTTGTGTGTTCTCTGTGCTATCTGCTTTTCATTCTAGTGTGCTTTTACCTTGATCACGTAGATGGATGCTTTGTTAGGGTCATTCAACAATGGAAATTGGTATGATTCTAAAGTCCTTGATAGTACGGGACTAAGTTGTTGTGCTATCACGAGGAATCGGGGTACAAGAACTTAGTTGTGTATGTGTGTCTTAATGCGGTCTTGGTTGAGTTTAGTCTTACAAGAGGAATCTACGGACGAGGCTTGATCAGGGCTAGGCTAGGCTATCATGAGGAATCAGGATCTAGCAGTCCAGGAGACAACATAGGAACACATGAGCATTGTTAAATAGAGAACATCCTTTTTAGCATCAGGAACCTATGAGGAAGACCAACGCAATCTCTACTTGTTTTTATGCAGTATTTCTCTTGCGTGATTTTCTTTCTTTTTGCCTAGATAGTTTAAATACCTATTCATAACCACAGTCATATTTTCATACCAGACACCTATTTATCAAAATAGCTTGCCAGATAACACAAGTTCTCCGAGAGTTCGATACTCGGTTCTTACCGTTTTATACTAGTTGTGTGATCCGGTACACTTGTCAGTTGCGAACAAGTTTTTGGCGTTGTTGTCGGGGAACTTCTTTTTATTTGGGAAGTTAGCTCGTATTTAGGTGTCTATTCTTTATTTGTTATTCTTTGATTGTTTCTGTGAATATTTGTTCTTTAAGTTATCTTTATCTTTTCTAATTTAACTGGATAACCACTGCTCTGTTAGTACTGTTTATGCATAGATCTCCTACAGGCACTTTAGTTCCTTTGGACTTAGAAATAGAAGCTACACTAAGAAGGAGCAGGGCTAAGAGGAGAAGGAAATTGTTGCAAGACAGAACAGTTGCGTCCATTCTTGAGGAGGAGACTCATTTTTCTAATTCATTATCACCTGATTCACCATCATCAAGGGAATCCGCTAATCAACATTCTGAAGCTGTTACCATGGCAGATGAGCATGATCAGAGGACTACCCTTGAGGACTATTCAAGTGGCTCTGTACCACAATTTTTCACTAGCATTGCACGTCCTAAAGTGCAAGCGCACAACATCACCTACCCACATTCTTTGATCCATCTGATACAAGGGAATTTATTTCAAGGATTACCCAATGAAGATCCCTATGCACACTTGGCAACATTTATAGAGATTTGCAATACTGTTAAGATTGTTGGTGTACCAGTTGAAGCTATCATACTTAGCCTTTTCTCATTTTCACTGGCAGGAGAGGCCAAGAGGTGGCTCCACTCATTCAAAGGCAACAGTCTTAAAACCTGGGAAGAAGTGGTGGAAAATTCCTAAAGAAGTACTTTCCAGAATCTAAGACTGCTGAAGGGAAGGCAACAATATCTTCATTTCATCAGTTCCCTGATGAATTCTTGAGTGAGGCATTGGAGAGATTCAGAGACTTAGTGAGAAGAACTCCCACCCATGGATTCTACGAGCCAATCCAACTGAATATGTTCAAAGATGGGCTGAGACCACAAACCAAGCAATTACTAGATGCTTCTGTTGGGGGAAAAATAAAGCTGAAAGCCCCAGAAGAAGCAACTGACCTTATAGAGAACATGAGAGCCAGTGATCATGCCATCCTGAGGGACAAAACCCATTAACCCACAAAGAAGAGCCTGTTGGAACTAACATCACACGACACCTTGTTGGCACAAAACAAGTTGCTATCTAAGCAACTTGAGATCCTAACAGAAACACTTAGTAAGTTGCCAACTAAACTGTCGATTGGACAACCTACACATTCTTTTGTTTTGCAGGTCGCAGGTTGTACCATTTATGGTGAAGCTCATGAGACAGGCCAATGCATTCCCACTGACGATAACACAAGAAATTCATTTCATGGGGAATCAGCAAAGGCAAGGTGTCATACCCTAATTTTGTCCGAGAGTACTTGTGGTCGGTCCTTGAACCTAGTTTGCTCCCTTTGAAACCCTCGAAACAAGCATCGTTGCATAATCCATAAGGTTTCGCAACATTCCGGAAGGAAGACGAGCATTATTGTGTAATCCGTAAGGTTTCGCAACATTCCGGAAAGAAAATGGGTGTCGTTACGTAATCTGTAAAGTTCTGTAACGTTTCGGAAAGAAATCGATAAAAAAAAACAAAAGGGGGAGTATTTAGTGAAAAAGGGGGTGCAAATACCAACCAAACCCACTTGGGCCTTCCTGAGGGTTCCAACAGAAGGCGGTGCCTTTTGGTGGAAGCAACCCTACTCGCCTGGGCGAGCTAGGCGGCAACCACCTCCCTATTTTCTCCTATAAATAGGGGAAAGAGTGCAGAGCAAAAAAGGTTCAGCCCTTCTGGTATTGAGAATTCTCTTGAAATTAATGAGAAAAATTGATTTCGTGAGAAAAATCCAAGCCGAGGTGCTTCCGTAACGCTTTCGAGACGTTTTCGTGAGCGATTTCGTGGATATTCTTCATCGTTCTTTGGTCTTCAACCGGTAAGTTCTCGAAATCGAATCTTTCAATTCATTCTATGCATCCTTAGTGGTCCCTACTTGTTTTGCGTGCTTTTATTTTCATTTCGTTTGTTTTCCATACCCCCTTTTAACGTGTTTTAACCGTTTATTTAAACCGTTATCTCGCCTAATAAATGATAAAATGAATTTCAACCGATCATTTGTGTTGTAATCACGTTTAGTCACTGTTAAAATAAAATTCAACCGATCGTTCACGTTGTAACCTCAGTTAAATCAAAAAAGGCAAAATAATAATAAAATAATCAAAATATCTTTGCATAAAATAATCAAAAAAATCAATCAGACGTTTTTCTTTGGAAATTTCCTTGAATGAATTGACTCATAACCAAAGTGAAACTAAAGCTAAAATCAACTCACAAATCAAGCTTTGTACTCAAAAATCACTAAAAACCGTTTTAAGGTCCAACGCCTTAAATGGTCCTCTTTGCTTTTATCGGTTGACATGGACCGTTTAAAAGCATAAAATCAATGTGTAACTTTACCGATTTTGTCGACCACCTCAAGAGATCGTTAATGGTCCAACGCCTTATCGTTTCTCTCCTTTCAAAATCAAAAGATCGTTTAAATGGTCCAAAACACCTTAAATGACCTTTGTTCAATTAAAATCTATCTTGCGGAAAAATGGATAAAAACAAACTTAACCAACGTTTAGTTCCGAAAGAACTACGTAGGTCTGATTTCCTCATCGCAATTGAGGGCACGTATGAGCGAGGGAAACACCCTTGTCGACCACACCAAAATTAAGAACATAAAAAGCATAAAAATAAAAAAAGACATAAAAAGTGAAAATAAAACATTTTGAAGTCATATTTGCACACTTGATTAAAGGTTGTCGTCTATTGTGACGGACGTGTGGGGTGCTAATACCTTCCCCGTGCATAAAAACAACTCCCGAACCTTTTCACGATTAAAGTTCGTAGACCACACCTTTCCGATTTTTCCAACGTTTTCCTTGAATAAACATTGGTGGCGACTTCGCGCATTTTCCTCCCTTGGAAGACACACCCGTGAGTCTCGTGTCGCCCTCCCGCCAAAGGGTAGGTTGCGACACAAGGGTACACTCAAGGAGGGTTTTCAAGCTTCTAGCAAGGTCCTTATAATCAGCAAGGACAGTGGAGGACACACCCTGGCAACCAGTTCAATAAAGACAAAGGTGGATCCTTAAACAGGCCAATTCAACAAGGGCCTAACATCTTTCAGAGGACAACTAAGTTGGAAGAGACCTTAACTCAGTTTATGCAGGTAACGATGTCGAATCATAAGAGTACTGAATCAGCACTAAAGAACCTTGAAGTACAAATGGGACAACTGGCCAAGTAGATAGCTGACAAGTCATCATACAGCTTTGGAGCAAATACGGAAAATAATCCTAAGGAGGAACGCAAGACTTTGATGACTAGGAGTAAAAGGTTTGTGGAAGCTAAGGATGAAGAAAATGTGGTAGAGAAGGAACAACTGAGTGAAAAGACAAGTGTTGAGGTTAAGAAAAATGATGTGAAGGGTAAAGAGAATCAGGAAAAAGGGAAGAAAATAATGGTCCAGAATAAAGAGATGGAGGACCAAGAAAAAGAAAAAGAAAGAGAAAAAGAAATAGAAAATGAGAAAAATGAAAATGAAAAAAATAAGGCTACAGAGAAGAGTAGAAGTGGAAAGGTTGTGGAAGAAAGTGTGGAAGTACCATATCCTGTGGTGCCTTCCAAGAAAGAAAAAGATCGTCATTTGGCAAGGTTTTTGGATATTTTTAGGAAACTGGAAATAACCATGCCCTTTGGCGAAGCTCTACAGCAGATGCCACTCTACTCTAAATTTTTGAAAGATATGTTGACAAGGAAGCACAGGTACATTCATCAGGAAAACATCATAGTGGAAGGAAATTGTAGTGTTGTAATCCAAAAGATCCTTCCACCTAAGCACAAAGATCCTGGGAGTGTAACCATTACTTGTTCAATAGGAGAAGTCAATGTGGGAAAGGCTCTGATTGATCTGGGAGCCAACATTAATTTGATGCCACTCTCCATGTGCAGAAGACTGGGAGAGTTGGAGATTATGCCCACTCGAATGACTTTGCAATTAGTTGACCGCTCCATTACCAGGCCATATGGAGTGATTGAAGACGTGTTGGTCAGGGTAAAGCATTTTATATTCCCAGCAAACTTTGTGGTCATGGATATCTCTGAAGATATTGACATCCCTGTAATCTTGGGAAGGTCGTTCATGTTGACTGCAAGTTGCATAGTTGACATGGGGAAGAGAAAGCTGGAGTTAGGTTTTGAAGACCAGAAAATTGATTTCGACTTGTTTGTGGAAGACAAGCCTGCTCCAAAACACAATGTTTGCTTGCAGGTAATGGGAGAAGGTCAAGAGGTTCTGAAGGTGAGAACCAAAACATGAGATTGCCCAGAGAGGTAAAAGTGGCAAGCTAATGACGTTAAAGAAGCGCTTCCTGGGAGGCAACCTAGTTTTAATCTTTGTTGTGTTTGTTTTTCATGCATTTGATCATTAGGAACTTGCTTAATAATATTTTCATGGAGCATATCAACCTCTCTTTGAATGTGAAATTAAGGGTTTTAATTTCTTGGGAAAGGACTAAGTTATAACTTTAGAAAAAAATCTTTTTGAAAATTAGTCCTTTTGTTAAGCGCCTGCTTCTCGCTAAGTGCATAATCACTCATGCGCTAAGCCACGAGTTCAAGCACTTAGCGCACCCCCCTGGCACCTAAGGTTGATTATTTCCACTAAGCTATCCAAGGTTTGGCCAAAATCAATTCGAGTTGAATTTCGCTAAGCGACAGACTGATTGCTGAGCAATGGCTTCACCTTGGCTAAGCAAGACCTAATGTCGCCAAGCGCGATTCATTGCGGTCAGAATTGAGGGCCTTGGGGCTTAGCGAGAGTTGCAGGTTTTCTGATCTACAGATTTCGCTAAGCGGTAGATTTAACTCGCTAAGCCAAGTATTTTTGTGCTAAAAATAAAAAACCAAACGAATCTCCCGCTTAGCGCGAGCCCCACTAAGCAGCTGGCCTTGGAAAACCAAACAACTCTCCCACTTAGCGAAGTGTTCGCTAAGCGGGAGCGTCGAAACAACATTGGTTAAGTGTAACTTCAGCACAATGACAAGTGCTAAGTGTAGGGACAAGTGGAGAATTCTGCATAAACCATATCATCTCTTTCTCCCTCTCTCATCTAATCCAGCATCTGCATTGGGTCAATTGTATCAGCGATTCAAGTAAGTTCCTCATGATCCTTATCTTTGTTATTTTGCTCAACCTTAGGATAGACAACTTTTAAAACTAGCTTTAGGAATTATAGGATTGTAGTATGTGTAGGAATAGCTTAAGTTTAGGTGTCTATATAGGGTGTTTGTTGATAGGTATGTTGGAAACTTTGCATGCGTAATCTACCTCTTAGAGGTTTCAATTTTAGAAGAATATGAACTGCGTTTTCTACTGTTTTCAGAAAATTTGCAATGAACTCGCTCAGCGAGCCTTCAACGCTTAGCGAGTTCATCTATACTCATTGCATACATGCATTTCTGGTAGAACTTGCTGGGCGCACCTGTCGCGCTAAGCGAGTCTAGCAATGCCCATTGATTGTTTCAATAGAACTCGCTAAGCGCACCTTTTGCGTTGAACGAGTCTATCAATAGTAGTTGTATTCTTCAATAGAATTCACTGAGCATATTTGTCGCGCTAAGCGATCGGATCTGTAGAGGATGAATACTCATCCTCTGGATAAGTACTTGTGGCTAAGCGAGGCTGATTCGCCAAGCCCAAGTAACTTAGAATTTTTTTTTTGTCATGATAGCCGCGCGCTGAGCCAGTATCCTTGCTCTAAGCGAAGTTCTTTACGGCGGTGACTGAGTTGAGCGACCCATTTCGCTAAGCTCCCATAACTTAGTAGAATTTGTGAAAATTCTACTGTGTAATACCACTAAGCATGGCTCAGGGAGAGCTAAGCGCACATCATTGCAGCAAGTTTTAGGCTTAGCGGGATCTATAGGCGCCAAGCGGGTATAGTGTTTTCTAAGAAGACTCGCGAAGCGAACCCTTTTTCGCTAAGCAGTCTATATTGTTTTATAAGGACCGTTAAGCGAATGCTGTTTTGCTAAGCGACCTTTATCTTTCTTCTAAATTAATTTTCTTTCTAATGTTCACATTCTTTTCTTACAGATGGCCACAAGAAAGAGAGCAAGAGCTGAAGACATCCCTTCATCATCCAACCCACCTCCTCCAACAGCAACCATGGAACTAGATGGCCTACAAGCACAACCTATAGTTTCTATGTTGCAGAGCCTATTCCGGGGGCAGCTGATTATTGTCTACAACCAGCAGCAGTTGGCTCATAACAGGCCAATAGTATTCATGGAGAAATTTTTAGATAAAGTGGCCTGTCCTGAAGCTCAATTGCGGCTAGGAAGATCTCCCGAGGTTATGCCCCCCAGTCCCATACCAACAAGGACAGAGCCTGCACCAGCTGAGTCGCAACCACCAGTAGCAGACCCATCAGCTTCCCCGAAGGTTGAGATTCTACCACCTCCATCAGCTCCACCTTTGATACTCATTCTCGATGACTCAGATAACGAAGTTGCAGCTCCTCCTGACTCACCAGCCTACTACTACCTAGAGGATGGTTCAGACTTTTCTAACTGGATGGACTAGTGAGGAAGTTGTGGTCCATCTTGACAGGAATATGGATATTTCCAGCCTACTACTACTCACCAGCTTCTTTTTGTGTTTTTGAATTATTAGTATAACTTTGATGTTAGTACATTAGTTACTTTTTGTTAGTTTTGTGCATGAGTAGTATAGTTGCTCATCTTGAAGCATCATGAACAGTTTAACTTAACTCTTAATGGTATGGCAGTGAAACTTGTTGTTTATTTTATGAAAATGGTTGTACTTCTTGTTTTAAATTGAATGCATGCTTAAGATGAGATGTGTGTTTCCTTTCATGAATTTGAGCAAATGTGCATGTTGAACAAAGAAAGAACAAGAGTGTTAACTTATAATAGAATGGTTAGTCACTAGACAGACTGATTGTGAAAGAAAAGCTTGAACCAAAAACCGGTGAGAGTGTGAACTTACTTTGTGAGTGAATGACTAACTATGAATAATGATCTTTGCATAAATCTATGAATTCTAGAATGATTTGTATAACTCAGAACATGATGAACGCCATGAATTGTATAGACACAAGCTCTTTTGACCAAATAGCTTACCTTGAATGATACTTGTATCTTTTGCTCCCTTGTATAAAGCTTATTGATTTGTCATGAATTGAACCCTAAACTTTAAATGATTATCTCCTAATACCTTGTTTAGATTCTAGGAGAGCATATGGTTCAAGGCAAATTTACTCTAAATTTGGGGGAGGAAAGTCAATTAGAATGAAAAGGAAAAGGTTAAGCATTAGCACACACAACAAATAAGTTGTATGTTAAAAAAAAGAAGAAAAAGAAAATAATTTGTGTTGTTACAAAAAGGTTGAAAGCAACTTAAGAAAATGGAATAGTGAGAAGGCTATTTGTACAAAACAAGAAAAGATCATTGGGATTAGTCTAGGACTTGTGCTCTCTTAGAATCTAAACGTTTGAATCTTAGAAAAACCAGTGAATTTTTTGTAGCCACAACCTCACTACAAGCCTGAGAAATTCCTTCTGATTCTATTTATATATTTTTGACTTGATGACATGAGATGAAATGCAAAGATTGGACCTCCTATTAGTTGTTATCAATAAATAGCTTAAACACTTGTGCTTGAGTGAGATACTAGCCTTGAGACTGTGGTTTGAGCTACTTTCCTTGAGTCTGTCTTATGATTAACCTCATCTAATTGTATTGTTCACATTTTGTTCTCCTTTTTGTCTAGCTGCATATTCTATGAAAACAAGGGATAGGTACACATTGCTTCATCTTTCTCATGCAATCAATGAATTTTGATGCATACACCCCTGTACATAATCATTGCATGTTTTACCACTTGAGGACAAGTGAGTTGTTCTCTTTTGCTTAAGGACAAGCAAAACTGTAAATTTGGGGGAGTTGTTAGTCGATGAATACAACTAAATTTTGTGTATAAAACCTGTGTATATTGTATCAAACTTTCCCAATTTATGGTTGTTTTGTAATACTATAAGTACTTTTTGTTAAATATAGGTAATAGATAATTTATACTTTTGTTTTGTGTGTTTAACAATCAATTTCTCTCAATTTCAGGTTAAATAGGCAACTTTGGAAAAGTGTTGTTTTTCACTCTTTCGCTAAGCCAAGTTGTTGGCTTAGCGAGAATTCGCTAAGCGCAACCTTCAGTGGCTAAGCACGAGGAAGAATCCAGAAGAAGATGAGTTGTCACGTTCGCTAAGCGCACCACTCCAGGTCATCAAGTGCACCGCTTCAGCTCATCCGCTAAGCGAAACAAGCGCGCTAAGCCAAAATCCACTTATACGCGCTAAGCAATCCAGATCTGTGCTAAGCGCACGAGCACGAACAAGGACACCTATTTAAGCCTGAAATCAAATTTGCAAAGGGAGATTGGCACTTTTCTTGAGAAGCTCCGCATGCACGAAGGTTCTAGAGAGAGAAAGGTCCAAGTTCCAGAGAGTTCTGAGAGATTTTTCTATGTGAAGATCTACAGAGACATGAGTTCGAAGCGGAAGCCGTTCTGAGAGCTTGAGATGAGTTTGTGAGTGATTGTGAGATCCTAGAGGTGAAGGAGACATCCTCACCACTTGTGTTTTTACTGTCTTTCATCTTGTTCTTCTCTTTGTTGTAAAGGAGGTTTGCAGACTATGGAAAGTTAAATCCTCTGTTGGATCTTCCCTGTAGGTACCTGATGTAAATATATTTCTATCTATGTAATGATGTTTTGTGTGTTCTCTGTGTTATCTGCTTTTCATTCCAGTGTGCTTTTACCTTGATCACGTAGATGCATGCTTTGTTAGGGTCATTCAACAGTGGAAACTGGTTTGATTCTAAAGTCCTTGATAGTACGGGACTAAGTTGTTGTGCTATCACGAGGAATCGGGGTACAAGAACTTAGTTGTGTATGTATGTCTTATTGCAGTCTTGGTTGAGTTTAGTCTTACAAGAGGAATCTGTAGACGAGGCTTGATCAAGACTAGGCTAGGCTATCATGAGGAATCGGGGTCTAGCAGTCCAGGAGACAAGATAGGAACGCATGAGCATTGTTAAATAGAGAACATCCTTTTTAGCATCAGGAACCTATGAGGAAGACCAACACATTCTCTACTTGTTTTTACACAGTATTTCTCTTGCGTGATTTTCTTTCTTTTTGCCTAGATAGTTTAAATACTTGTTCATAATCACAGTCATATTTTCATACCAGGCGCCTATTTATCGAAATAGCTTGCTAGATAACACAAGTTCCCCGAGAGTTCAATACTCAGTTCTTACCATTTTATACTACTTATGCGATCTGGTACACTTGCCGATTGCGAACACACTACCCTCACCGAACTTGCTCACCAACCTCCCTATCTCGGCTACCGCCGCCCTGTCGGCCTCCGTGAGGGTCAGTTGCTGCATGTTTCCCAAACTGCCGCCAATGCCGAACCCCACAGGCTGCTCCAGAGGATGACACCTTTATCACTTGAACTGGCTCCACTAGTCGATATGGAGTAGGTGTAGGTAGTATCCACTCCACGGACTGCTGAAGTGTGCGTGCGGGTTCCTCCGGATGAAGTAGCAGTGAGTCGAATTGTGCCACGGAATCGGCACCTCTCATTGCCTTCGAGGGTCTCCCAAACTCACTCTAGGCACTCCATCACCACGCAATCATGGATTAATTGCACTGCCATCGCGATCTACAAGAAATAAAAGAAAGAGGGTAGACTCTTTCACAAGAAATCTAACTACAGGTAACAATACAATGCATCCCATAACCGCTACGTATAGTCAAAAGGTCTTTCTCAAGGGATTTCCTCTCTGGTAATCGATTACCAAAGTATGTAATCGATTACCAGTGCCCAAACATGAATTACACAGCTTTTGCACATGGAAATCTACAATTTACACTGTGTAATCGATTACACCTAAATGGTAATCGATTACCAGTGGCAGGTAGCACTGTGTAATTGATTACACCAAACTGGTAATCGATTACCAGTGCCCTATCACCCTGTGTAATTGATTACACCCCATTGGTAATCGATTACCAGAGGCCATTTTAACTTCCTGTGTCCATTTTTAAGCCCTGTAATCGATTATGCGTCACAGGTTCTCACTGACCAACTATGCCCGGGTTGGGTCGGGATTGGTCAAGCTTGGTTTTGGGCAATAGCACCCCACCTGATGTCCCCAAGGTCTCCTGACCCCAGCGACATATCTCCAGGTACCACTCTGTGGTCAACAAACAAAAGTAGGAAGACTGACTCTTCCACGCTTTTTCACATCAAGCTTAGTGGATTATTGGGTACCCGTCATATGTGGTACTAGGTGGCGATTGGGAAATGGCACAAATCAACTCTCCCACTTTCACAAGTCAAACATAAACATACCATCCCCAGTTGCCCACCTTTCAACTGAGCTCACGCACTCCTACGTAGCCCTTATCCTCGTTCCTCTCAGCACCTGGTCCCCATCAATCCCTCCAAGCTTCCACAATATCCAAGCAATTCAATTCCAAATACCATGAAACTATCCTAAACCAAGAAAACAGGGCAGAGGCAAAAAACTCTGCCCAAAACATATTCACATATCACAGCTTTCCTTACTCATATATCCAAGTAACATTCTTTTCTTTCTGATTTGTTAACCATTGGATCGACTTGAAAATTTTACTGGAGTTTCCTAGTACATAAATCTACATTTTGACCGTTGGGATCTGCTATAAAATGTCTAGAACCCAAAATATACTACCTTTCCCATAACCAGCAATGCACAAGCATTTTTCTGCACACATCAAAAATTTGTTGCACAATTCAACAGCATTTTTCTGCATAATAGGGCAGATTTCGAAATCCATCTTGCCCACATCCAATTTTTCTCAAATTGGATCCTACAAGTCCTAAATCATGTATAAATCATATTTAAACCAAAAACAAGCATCAGACCAAGGCAATTCAAAATCTAGGTATCCAAAACCCATCAATTTAGTGAATTTTCAATGTTTGAGAAGTGAAAATGAGAATTGGGTAATTTTGGGGTAAACTCTCATCTCAATCAAGTCTATAACATTGATTTAGACTTGCTCAAACTGGTTTTAAGGAGAAAACTCCACCGATTCAAAATTTGACCCCTCAACACCCAATTTACCCTAGAAATGGCTCTTGATTTCACCTTTTGTCACTCATTTTTCTCATTTGCTCTGCCCAAGCCTTCCTACAAGTCCTAATTGACATTCGAAACTAGAATCAACTCACTTTAGACTCCAATTTCCACTAACCCCAAATTTGGCTTCTCCAACCCTCAAAATCTCACACTTTTCTACCTGCAACATTGTCATTCTCACATTTAACCCTAAATTAACTTTCCCCATCATCTCTACCAGTTTTCTATCAACAATTTCAGCACACAAACATCACAAAGCATCATCATAAACCCTAAAACATAATGGGTAGCTTTACTCACATCAAACATGTCAAGTTCAGCATGCTTTCAACAAATTCCTTCACAAATAACTACCATAAGGCATAAACCTAGTAGAACTACCCATCATATCTCCCAAAAACCCAACACCCACGAATTTCATGTGAGAAGAAGTCCACCCATACCTGAAATTCGAAGCCCCACAACGTAGAGGTGTGCTTCACGACTCCGAAAATGGCTTCCCTTTGCAATTTGGAGTAGAAGTGATGAGCAATTTTGGAGCATCAAAGGGCAACAATGGTGGAGGAGAAAGGAAGAAGAAAAGCAACGTGGGAAGAGGGAGGAAAAGCTTTTCTGAAATCTGAATGAAGAGAGAGAATTTGGCTTTTATTTTAAAAATATTTTCTCTTTCCTTTTTCTAAAAGCAATGCCACATGTCTCATTTTGAGTGGAGAAAAAGGGGCCCACCTCTTCCCCTTGATGTGACTTCATACTCAGCCACAAGGAGAGAAAAATTTGACCTTTTGAATGCTAGAAATCTTGCCTCGGTTTGTGTGTCACTTCTCTGGTTCCAGTTCCTCGTGTTTCTCTGCACTCGTTGGGGCCCATTTTCGAAAGTAGGCAATATATATATATATATATATATATATATATATATATATATATATATATATATATATCAAAACGCTCAGAATGAGACCCTGAGCATGGTTCAGAGGTTGGTTTTGTTAAATTTTAAGTTGCACGCAAAACGATAATTTTAGACTAATTAATTGAGAATTAATCTATAACCATTCGGTTATGGATTACTCTTCGCTAATTAGTCTAACCCGCGTATCTTTCCCCCAATGTACATACTTCTACTAGGAGTATATATATATACACTGAATAATACATACATATATATATATATATATATATATATATATATAATTATTTAAAATATAACACTTACAAAATTCCAGGTAGAAATTTCCAGGATGTCACACTTTGGACGAGTGACTCGGCTGCTTTCGTGTGTTTTATGTAGAAGCAAGCTTCATGATGATGAATCAAGTTGATTCAAGTAGTTTTGATGATGACAAAAAGCCCAAGAGAATGATTTCAAGATTGAGTCAACAAGTTCAAGATCAAGATTAATTTCAAGTTTCATGAGAAGAAATCAAGAAGATTCAAGATTCAAGAGAAGTTTGATCTCAAGATTCAAGAGAAGATGAATTCAAGATTCAAGAGAAGAAATCAAGAAGACTTCACAAAGGAAGTATTTAAAAGATTTTTCAAAAAACAAACATAGCATAGTTTTGTTTTCCAAAAGAGTTTTTCTCAAAATTTTCTGTTACCAGAGTTTTTACTCTATGGTAATCAATTACCAATTACCTGTAATTGATTACTAGTGGCAAAGTTTGATTTCAAAAGCTTTTAACTGAATTTGCAATGTTTCAATTGTTTTTTAAATGGTGTAATCGATTACAATATATTGGTAATCGATTACCAGTGTATCTGAACGTTGAAATTCAAATTAAATTGTGAAGAGTCATATCTTTTCATAAAATGCTTTGTGTAATCGATTACATGGTTTTGGTAATCGATTACTAATGACAAGTTTTGAATAAAAAGTCAAGAGATATAACTCTTCCAATGGTTTTCAGTTTTTTCTCAAGGTTATAACTCTTCCAATGGTTTTCTTGACCAGACATGAAGAATCTATAAAAGCAAGACCTTGACTTGCATTTCAATAACTCTTACAATCTTTTTGAACATCTTTTTGAACTTCTTCTTCTTCTTCTTCTGCCCAAAAAGCTTTCTAAGTTTTCTGTTTTCCAAACCTTGTTCTTCTATAGAAAACAAAAGTGTGCTATATCTTTTCATTCTCTTCTCCCTTTTCCAAAAAGAATTCAACAAGGACTAATCGCTTGAATTCTTTTTGTGTCTCTCTTCTCCCTTTTCCAAAAGAACGAAGGACTAACCGCCTGAATTCTTTTGTGTCTCCCTTCTCCCTTTTCAAAGAATTCAAAAAGACACAGTCTGAGAATTCTTTTGATTTTTCCCTTTCCCTTAAACAAAAGATTTCAAAGGACTAACCGCCTGAGATATCTTTTGTTTCCCCTTACAAAGATTCAAAGGACTAACCGCCTGAGAATTCTTTGTCTTAACACATTGGAGGGTACATCCTTTGTGGTACAAGTAGAGGGTACATCTACTTGGGTTGTTGTAACTGAGAACAAGAGAGGGTACATCTTTTGTGGATCAGTTCAAGTGGAGGGTACATCCACTTGGTTGTTAAAAGAGAACAAGGGAGGGTACATCCCTTGTGGATCTTTCCTTGTAAAGGTTTTTAGAAGGTTGAAAAGAAATCTCAAGGACCGCAGGTCGCTTGGGGACTGGATGTAAGCACGGGTTGTTGTCGAACCAGTATAAATTCTTGTGTTTGTCTTCTTCTTCCATACACTCTTTAATTTCCGTTGTGCACTTTAATTATCGCTTTTACTTTTGTTTAAGTTTCTATTTTTGTTCTTTACTTTCTTAACATTATAGTAAAAGCCTAATTGAATCTAGTAATATTAAGAAGGATAGATTTTTAATTAGTAAAGGTTCATTAATAATTAATTCAACCCCCCCCCCTTCTTAATTATTCTGAGGCCACTTGATCCAACATTTTATAACCAAGTAAATAATATAGTGCATATTCAATTTATTAAAGTTGTTGTTTTTAAAGGAATCAATAGTTATGTGGTGAGTATATTGTTTACAAAAGTTAAAACGGTATTTTTTTTTTTTGGTAAAAAAGAACATAACAATAAGATGAAAAATTTTAGGTAAAAGCAAATACGATGTAAATTTGTATATTAAAAAACATGACACCATGTGAAATAGGTGTAACCATAGATGAAGTTTAAATTTAGTATATTGTAAGTAACAATAAAAAGACACACAAAATAAATTATTTTGTATATAAAAAGGAAATGGTATATGATAAATTGATATAATAAAGACATGTGAATCGATCAAAGTATTTTCTTAATTTAGAAAACAAAACTAAAACTAGACATTACAATAAATGAAAAATTAAAAAGTATTTTAATCTTATTTAAATTTTTAATTTCTTAAAATAAAAAAAATATATAAGTGATGATTATGAATAGGCATGACAACAAAGCAAGACGGGGGATGAGTATATTGTCCCTGTAGTCATCCCTACCCAATAAAATTAAAACCAGACAAAAAAAATAATTAAAAAATTAAAAAGTATTTTAATCTTATCTAAGGTATTTCACCTTATCACCCACCTCAGCATCACTCACCTTAACTTGAAGGTCTTTCACCTTATCACCCAGGGTTGCCAGCTTCCCCTTCCATTTTGAGTTATCACCTGCCAAAGTAATATTTCCATTCAAATCTTCCTGAAGAGGGGTCATGGCCTCCTCCAATTCAACCTTAAACTTATCACCTTTACTGGAAGGATTCAGAAGAAAATGTTGAGCAATAGTTGTTGCCCGTGATTGGAAAGCCCAATAGTTTTCCTAGTTGGTGCCCTAGTCAAACTTTTCCTGGAGGTCGTGGCCATGGTCTAAAAAAGCATGCAAACCAATAAGATTGAAAGGGTGGAAATCTTTGGAGAAGAAGCTCCTAGATGCCCTGGCCAAAATCAAAGCAAAAAGATGGGAAGGTGAAAAATCCAAAGTTTGTTGCTTAAGTTTCTTGGAATGATGATGCCCATATGGAACCTAGGAAAATCTCCTATGCTCACGATGTCTCATTTTATGTTTGTTCTTGTCCGCTTTTCTCTTGATCTTGGCTTTCCTTGTCTTTCGGAGGAAGGGTAGTATCCCTAGACAGATCTTTTGGGATAAGCTCTTGGTTTACTTCCATGATTGGTACAACATTTAGATTCCCTTGAGAAGCTCGATTTTTCTAAGCTTGATGGAAGGCCATTAGGTTGGCACCAACCTCAACCACGATTCCTACAAACAAATATACTCAATCAAATACAAAAATCTTTATTGCAAACTTGAATTAACTGGTCTTGAAGTTCTTATAAGACCAATTTTTTCAGCAGTTAACAAAAATAATAAAGTAACCCACCTTGCCATCTTTTTCAACCGTGAACAAAAATAATAAAGAAAACCCACCTTGCCATCTTTTTCAGTCATGAACAAGAATAATAAATAAATTTCCCCAAGTAGTTTTTACAAAAGTATACAAACATAGGGCTTGGAATGCATGAATAATCGCCTACCCATTCAAATGAAAGTGAGAGGGGGCAACGTTCAAGACCCGCAAGACACCCATAGTAAAATCATCAAAAGGAACAGACACATGAAAATCCCAGAATACACAATCATACATATAGAAGTCTTAGTTCTCAATACCTTTATCTAAAAACATGAGGTCTGTAGGGGGATTGGCGTATGTTCGACACCATTTCAATGTAACCAAACAGTACCCATCTTCCTTAATGGGACACACTTTGATGTAATTAAGGAAGTGCTCAATACACGACCTGCCATTAAATAATAGAGAAAAACATGGTTATCAAACTCTCGAGTTAACTCGCTAACTCTTATGAGTTTACCAGTCCATTTGTCCTTTTCGAGTTGACTCTTGAGTAAACTCTTTTTTTAGTAGACTCTTGGTAAACTCTATAAACTCTAAGTAAACTTAGTAGACTCTCGAGTTTACCATCAAGTCAACGAGTTAGCAAGTTAAAAAAATTAGACCAAAATGTAAGTCATTTTTTATTGTTTTCTGTCTGTTTAGCATTCAACATACCTTTAATAATATCAAACATTTGTTCTCAAATAACATCAAACGTTCGATGAGAATTATCTAACACTATTATAACCTCTACAAGTTATTGTCTAGTAGTGATGTATTATTACTAGACTTGGTTATTTTAATATTCAGAACTTTATAATTTACTATTTTGCTTTATTATATTGTTGAAATGTTTAATTAGTATGTTATTAATAGATATTTTGTTATTATTTTTATATGAAGTAGACTCTTACTAGTCTATGAGTTGAGTATATGAGTCGAGTCTATGAAACTCTCATGAGTTTATGTAGACTCTCTATATCCAACTTCTCTGTCTACCCATGAAAAATCAAGCAATGTTATTGGATGAAATTATTCCTTTCCTTTTACACCCTTTCGATGACGCCTCGATTTCCCCTCGGGAACATGGTTAGACGACACTTCTGCCAGCTCCTCAATAAATATTATTTACGTCCTCTTTGTTGTCGGCCACCTCTTCGTGCGAGCACACCTTCGGACCTCGATTACTTGGCTTTGGAGAAGACTTCATATTTGTAGTAGATAGATCCGAAAAGGACCCAAGTTATCAATGGGCATGCCTTGGAATAGCTTCCCCCAAACTCATTAGTAATAAAAACACAACATAATTGCAGAAAAAAGACTTGAAAAAATAACTGAAATATTTCACTTATTACCCTTTACCTCGAGAATATTTCACTTATTACTTTCATTTGTCGTTCTGGGTCAAAATCTTAGTTGAAGCACCTATCAAGGAAGAATACCATAAGAAAGACATGGTAAGGAAGAAAGTACCCACCCACCTTTAGACAGGAACAAGCTAAAAAGTCAGTTTTATTAATATTGATCTTAAAAAAAAACAGAAATTGTTTCTTTATTAATATTTTTTATTTACCTTAAAAGATTCGTGATGAAAGTATATTGTCAAATGATAATATATATGATAGAAATATTTTTAAATTAATTTCATCTATATAAAATTATTTTAATCATAATAAAAAATATTAAAATTCAGAGATTTTAAATTTTATTTTTTGAAATTTCAAAAAAATAATTAAAATCACAATTTTTTTATTATCAAATTACAAAAATTTATTTTAATAACTAATTGTAAAATGTTTTTATATCTTCGAAACTCTACATGAACATGTACGCTGTATGCTTTAGATTTTAGGACTCCTACGAAAAGTGAAGAAACATAAACACTTTGTAAGAAATACAAGGAAGTTTGATGAGCCTACACTTTGTAATTTTTCGATTAAGAAAGTTGTTCTTCGGAATGGGTATTAGGGTTCCCAGGTTCCTTCGATGTTGCAAGAAATAGCTTATTTCCATTGTGTTATCATCTTCACCGCAACAAGATGCTTTACAGCTATATTCATTGTAGTTGTGTTATGATTTTTATTATTTCAAATTTTTAAATTTTCCATTTCATGATTGTGAGTGGTGACCACAATTTTGGACAATTGTTTTGTGCTTTTAGTATATCATATGTTACACACCTTTGGCTTTTCAGCACTTTCCTGTGGGATATGCAGTTCCGATGTAGTCAGAATGGTTAGCATCTTCAGGGAAGCAGAAGATATTCACTCAAGGGAATCTTCAAACACATACATTAATAGTTTAGGAAGTTATTTCATTGATTTCAACTTGCTAGTGGATCTTAGTAACACTTCAATTGGGTCATTGGATTCTAGTTATAGTTCAGATGCCTCTATGGTAAGATCATTCCTGGCTCAAAATTGATGTTGATCAAGCAAGACCTTTGACAATTCTCACAAACAAAAGAAATTGCCTAGCTTTTGTTTCTGCAGAATTTCATTGAACCAGTACTTGTTAGATTTCTGACCAATGCATATGATCTGCATGATGTTAAAGCCCTGAGAACTGGAACTCAGCTTCTATTGGAAATTGTGAACAACTGCACGCTTGGTTTCTTTTCCTCTTTCTCAATTTTGTTCTTTTGATATTAGTATCAATTGTTTTGGCTTGCTTACATTTTTCTGGCGTGTTTTTGTCTAAATTAATTGGCTTCTATCCTTTGAAGCAATATTGTAGCTGTAATCTTTCTAATGTCTGATATATGTATGTTTTAGTTACATCTGCAATTAAAACAGAGGAAGTGGATCTGTTCTCCATCCTATGTTAAATGTGCATGTATTGAGTGGCCTTGACGACAAAGAAATTTACCACACCTTTATCAAAGTAATTGATTAACTCTAAATTTCATTCCCTCACTTGAAATTGCTTTTGCTTTGGTTAAAATGAAATTCTCTCTGCTCAGGTCATAAGCCAATGCCATATGTTGGCATATCTGGAGGCCATCAACCACATCTTTGTTTTCCCAGGTAACAGGGAGTTATCCTTGCATTCTGAAAATAATACGAATAACTAGTATGTGATGTGTCTATTGTCTTGTTTGTTTTCAGAGGAGCTGTTTTCAAATCATGGGCGACATGTGTATATTATAAAGATATGGGAAAGAGGTGGTATATTTTTGTGGTATGTTTCTCTTTCAACTCCCTATATATATATATATATATATATATATATATATATATATATATATATATATATATATATATATCTTTATACGTGTATCACTAGACCAGAACTTGAGAGTTGAGAAGCAATAACCATATTCCATTTTCCAGGAATGTGTTCCAGTTATATTATCATATGAAAGAGAATTTCCATTCCAGAATGTCTTTTCTTATAGTCAGATATCAATAAAATGGCCATATACTCAAATAGGTCTTGAAACATTGCAGTACCTGGAATCTATATCACAAATACCCCTCTTACATATAAAAAAAAAAATAGCTCGTGGTTGACAAGTTAGGTGCTTGTGGGTGTATGCTTTGTGGGTGTATGCTTCAGATTCAGAATCTTGTTTGCAATGCGTGGAACACATTCCTCAGCAGATACATTTTGCTTGCACAATGGATCTATCTATATATTGTAAGCAGAAACTTGGTTGAATTTTCCAAATGGGAACTCCCTGTTGATAAGCTGGGAGAAAGTTAATTTTCTGGACAACAACAACAACAACAACAACAACAACAACGCCTTATCCCACTAGGTGGGGTCGGCTACATGGATCAACTTCCGCCATAATGTTCTATCAAGTACCATACTTCTATCCAAACCATTAATTTCGAGATCCTTTTTGATAACCTCTCTTATAGTCTTTTTGGGTCTTCCTCTGCCTCGAATTATTTGTCTTCTCTCCATCTGGTCTACTCTCCTCACTACAGAGTCTACCGGTCTTCTCTCTACATGCCCAAACCACCTAAGTCTATTTTCCACCATCTTCTCTACAATAGGTGCTACTCCAACCCTCTCTCTAATAGTTTCGTTTCTAATTTTATCCTGTCGAGTCTTACCACACATCCACCGCAACATCCTCATCTCCGCTACACCTACTTTATTCTCATGTTGGCTCTTGACCGCCCAACATTCTGTTCCGTACAAAATCGCCGGTCTTACCGCAGTCCGATAAAACTTTCCCTTTAGCTTGATCGGTACCTTTGCATCACATAACACCCCCGATGCTTTTCTCCATTTCATCCATCCTGCTTGAATGCGATGATTCACATCCCCTTCAATTTTCCCATCATCCTGTATTACAGACCCAAGATATTTAAACCGTGTGACTTGAGGGATAATATGGTCTCTTATTTTCACCTCTGAGTTAGAAACCTTCCTTCTTTTGTTGAACTTACATTCCATATACTCCGATTTGCTTCTGCTTAGGCGAAAGCCATGTGTTTCTAGAACTCGTCTCCAAGTTTCCAACCTCTCATTCAACTCCTCCCTCGACTCTCCAAGGAGGACTATGTCATCTGCAAAGAGCATGCATCTCGGCACTATCTCTTGGATTTGTTCCGTGAGGACATCCAGAATTAAGGTAAAAAGGTAGGGGCTAAGGGTTGACCCTTGATGTAAACTAATTGTGATGGGAAAATCGTCTGACTCTCCACCCTGTGTCCTAACACTAGTCGATACCCTATCATACATAATATTTTTCTCATACTGTTATGTTATTCCAATATTATTTCTTTACGAGCTCATATTAGATGCTCTTGATTGTCAATTTGTCATCCTCATCTACTATTATAGTGAAGTCACCAAAACTCTTATTTCTATTAATAGTTGTATAAAATGAATCATATTAGCTTGCCAAGCTATTGGGATTTCTGTACCAAAAAAACCAAAACAACTATTGGGATTTGAACATAATTGAAAGAATTTTCTATGTTAGTTATATGATAGAACTGAACCATAGAGGATTAAGGAGAAAGAAAGAATGCAAGTAACTGATAGAAGAAAAAGGAATGTAACAATCTGTGTTATTCTGAAGAGAGACAAAATGGTACAAGCCAGGTAGTTTAGGGAACCTGGTACCTCACAAACCAATTACAAAATTGCAAAACTAACTCCTTTTTCCTAAGGCTTCCTTCTTACATAAACTTGTCTAGTATTAAAGGAGGCCTATCTCGATCATTATACCATGAAACTACTGCAGTTTCCTCTAGATTTTCATTTAAAATTTGCTAGAAAATCATTGGTTATTATATTGTTTGGTGGGTTTAGCCCTTGTTGGATTGGATGCTCTGGCAGCTCTGCGTTGTGTGGCTGTGCCACTACTGGTTCCCTGTCATGTATGTTCTGTGGCTGTGCCACTACTGGTTCAGTGTCATGTATGCTAGGTCTTGTCCTCTTCCCACTCTTTTGGCGGAGGAAATACTTCTGTGCGTGACTAGCAACTTGGGCTGGAGTTTTGGTCACTACAACATTCTTGGCAATATCTGTCAAGTTTGACTTGCCATATTCTTCGACCCCGCGAAGAAACTGCCTATCATAAAAAAGGCAAAAAAGATACTGAATCTTTGAAAACAATAATTCCAACAAGAAAGAAACAATCAGATGAAGTAAAAAAATTCAATAAAAACCGATTCGCAAATTCTGCCACGATTCCTAATTAATGATTAAAAAGAAATCATTCTTTTTTTGCATTAAATTACAGTAAACAACTTCACCAAAAGCTAGCGTTTCTTGTTCGTTAGTCAAGAAAACAATTTGATTTATCGAAACCAGGAAGAAGAACAAAAATATGTAAGAAAATTGAAATCTTTTCTACAAAGAAGATAAATTCACATGCTACGTTTGTTTTTGTCATTGGTCACTTTTCTTTGACCCAAATATAATTAAATGTTTGAAAAATAGAAAGAAATAATGATTAAAACAAAAAAGAAGTAATGAGTGAAGTAAAAATCCAAGAAGAACCCATTTAAGAAATTTAAAAGAGAAACAAACATATAATAAAGCCTTAAAAAGAAATGTGTTTCTTTCACAGACATACCTGTGTTCCTCCTCAGTCCAACGGGTGTATTTCCTCTTTTCATGAATGGGATTCGCTCCTGCAGCTGCGTTCTCACGATTTTTGGCCATTCTTTTTTGGAGTTGAAAGATTCTATCACAACTCTCGTGCTTGTTGTATCTGTATATATATAACACTACTATTATATTTCACAAAACAATGCCCCGCCTAATCATCTCTTTTTTCAAGCTTAGAAAGTATTAAGTTAATATTTAGTGTATAACATATAATTTTAAAGTAATTTGTCAATTGCAAACTTATTTTAAAATTGGTTTACAAAACTTCACTTTGTATTGTAATTTAGAATTAAGAAATTTGAGAGTCTTATTTTTCATACTCTCTCGACTATCTTTGATTTTCATCCGTATACATTATAATTCTTATCTGTCCGTCCCTCTCAACCTATCTCTATATTATTTCAAAGTTTAAAATTGATTACCTCTCCAAAAAACGTTTAGTTTAAATACGTACAAAATACTATATTGTCAAAGCACAATGAATGCATCTACTCTCATAGGAAGTGAGTGGATATATCATTTATAGAATTTACAATAAGTTAAGAGTATAAAAAATTAACAAGTGGGTCTATGTTTCTTTGAAATATGACTAAAAAGACTCTCATTTATTTCTTATACAAAAGACCAGAATCAGTATAACTTATATATTAGAAAATTATTTATTTATTTTTATTATAAACTGTAATCATATATTAAAAATTTATATAGTAAAATAAATAATATATACTTTGACAATGTAAAATTTGTTTATAACATCATCTAACTATAAATTTTCGTGTGTGATTAATTTAGTATTTTTTATAATAACTTTATTAAAAATCATATTAATTTAATTTATTGAAAAATTAAAAACTATTATACCAATAATGCATATTTATTAAACTCTAATAATAATACAAGAAATCAAATGTTTCTTTTGTTTAAAAAAGATTGATTAGTTAATAGCATGCAACACTAACTAATCAAGTTGTCCAGAGTTTGAATCTTAATCTTGAATATAAAATAAATTATGTTAAGAGAGAAATATTCATTTTGTGTGCACTCACGGTTTTCGATGAGAACAAATTACTATTTTTGGTGGTAAAGACTTCGTACCAATAACATGATAAGAAAAAAAAAAAAATTTTAAGGTGGATTAGATGCCAAAAAATTCCACTACATATATGAAATATAGAAAAATTTAGTTTTAATGATTTTAGTCTTTAGTCTCAACTTTGCTGTGATCTTAAAAAAGAAAAGGAAGAAAAGGTTTAATATTATAGTGAAGATTTGAATTTAAATATATTATAGTGAACCAGTGATTACATTAATTAATACATCCTCTCTATAAATTAAAATTGCTCTAGATCTCAATAATTATTGAAACATATTAAAAAATTTGTGTAAATATGTTTCACACACTCTTTATTAATATTTAACGCTCTAGAAAAAAAATAACTTCTATGCTAAGTAGCAATGGCATACCCAAAGGGGAAAGATAAGGGGGGTTTATATAGTGACTTGTCTGGGCCATTTAAGGTCTGATCCACATTGCTTGCATTTTAGTCAAGTTAGATAAGCTGAACCGGTGAAATAAATGATCTTTTCTCAAGATCTACATTCGACCCGTAAAAGTTCATAGATGAACAAAATAGTTTGCGGGTCTAAATATTAATTTGAAATTTTTTATTTTTTATTTTCATGGTATAATTTTTTTCAAAAGAAAAAGTAAAAATTGTATAGAATTAGAAAAAAAATTGACTTCATTTTTTAAGCTAAAATCTATCATAGTAAAATATACTAACATTTTCAACATAACAAATTAATAATAATAATCTAAATTAAAGATCAAATCCTAACATAAAAATTTAACAATGCTTTCACATTAGGCAGATTACACTGGTGGTTCGAAAGTCCATAAATAAAGCTCACTAGGTTTGCAGGCTTAACTGCCTGAACTTAAAAACTTGATATAGTTATGCAAATGTTAAAAAAAGACCCATTATCCGCAAGATCTTTTGGTTTAATGGGCCAGTCTGCAGATTCTGGATCTGTATACCCGCCTACACCCTAAGAAAATTATAAGTAAAGGAAATATATATAAATAAAGGAAATAAAATAAAAAAATATAAGTTACTTATAATTTTCTCATTTTTATACTTATGAACATTTTAAAACAAGGGTTCTTAAAAAATAAGAACTTTAAAAATACTTGATGAAGGATTAGAACCATGTTTCTTGAGATAAGTAATACACTCCTTTACCACAACAGGAAAGTGCTCATTTGAATATTTGGTGCAAAATATAGTATTAATGTAAGTTTTATGTAAAAAAAAAAGTTCAAATTTCAAATTTTATTTTTTTTTAATTTATTATATTTTTATAATCGTATATATTATCTTTTAAAATATAATATATAAGATTAAATTATATTTCACATAAATTAGAATATGCATATTTATATAAGTTTTATTTTTATTTTATATATTATATTTATCTTTTATATAAATGCTTGAAATTTAGTGGCAACATTTTTTAATCTATTTTAAGATATTCATGTTATTTATTGATATATATATATATATATATATATATATATATATATATATATATATATATATATATATATCAATAAATCATATACATAAATTTTTATAAAAATAGAAAATATTGCCATTTTATTTAATTACGTATTTTTACTATAAAATGTAATTCTTTAAAAAAAATTATGTACCTGATTGAATAAAGTTAAATATAAATAAAAAAAATATTATTATGATAAATAACAAGAATATCTTAATATAGGTGTATTTACCAAAATCCGAAGTTGACACACGTTAGGGCGGACATGACAAAGGTGAGCAAGGGAGGGAACATGCAAAACAAAAGACTACAATACTCAAGTACGTATGTGAGTTAGGAGAATAAGAGAGAATATGTATACATGAGTATGCAATCAGGTGTCCATATGCGTTCGAGGTGTCTTGAGGGTTCAAAGGAACATGATATTTATAAAGTGGAATGAAGTTGTGGGTCCTTGTTTGTAGGTGTTGTTATAGCCCTTACAGATAATTATCGAGTTGTAAATAATAGTCGATAGCTTAGAGATAAAGTTAGAGATAATATATAGCTTAGAGATAAAAGCTAGTAGATATTTTATACCTTATAGATAATGTTTGACTTTTTAGATAATTGAGTACCTGTCAAGAGATAAAAGATGACAATATATTCAAATGTTTCAGAGGTTAGAGATAATCTGTCTATTGGGAAGCTCAACTGTTAAGGGCTAAACGTTTGTGCTCTTGTGTCAGGACTCACATGGAGGATTGACGTGTGACTCGAAGTGCCACATAAGGTGCTACATGTATTTTGTGAATCCTGGGCAATACAATAGGTAAAAAAATATTATCTTTAAATCACATATATAAATATTTTAAAAGATGATAAAATAGTGTCATTTTATGAAATTATAATTTATATAAAAATATATATATTAAAGATAAAATTTATGATATCTTTACTATATCAAATAATTTTTGAATTATGTGATAAAAATACATAAGACTATAAAAATATAATAAATAAAAAAGAATAAAGTTTAAATTTTGAACTATTTTTTGCATAAAAATTATATTAATAATTTATTTTGCACTAAATATTTAAATGGTCATGTAGGTGTAATGGTAAAGGAGTGTGTTATTCAATTCAAGGATCATGGTTCTAGTCATTTTTCAAGCATTTTTAGTTTTTCTTTTTTAGAAAAGCATTGGTCAACTTTCTGGCCCAGTCAACTTTAAAATTTGACGGTCAACCGTTCGTCTGATACAATCCTACCCCCAAGGTATTAGGGATAGTTTTGTAATGTCACATGCAATAAGTGAATATTTGATGTGTGTGTTGGGAAATAAATTTAATTGAATTGGGAGAAGCCCAATCCAATTAAATTTTAGAGGTGAAGGTGAGCATTAGCTTGTTACACCTCATTGCCACATCATATAGTCACACTTTGTGCATGTCCTTCATGCTTTACATGCCTCATGACACCTAAGCACACTTAGTGGAGAATCTTGGACTTGATTTTGGATTAGTGGGCTGAACCATAGCTAAAATTCACTAATCATAATTAGTGAAATTTTGGCTCCAAAATTTGACTCCACAAATTCAATTTCAAATTAAAGTGAAATTTGAATAGAAATTCAAATTTCCCTCCAATTTTGTGTGATACTTAGGCTATAAATAGAGACCATGTGTGTGCATTTTTTGAACTTTGATCATTTGAGAATTACACTTCAAAGTTCAAACCTCATTTGAGGCACAAAATTTCATGCTCCTTCTCTCCCTTTCCCTCCACTCATCTTCTCCTACCTTCAAGCTCTTATCCATGGCTTCCTATGGTGGTGAGCTTCTTCTTGACTCATCTTCTCCTTGAAGTGGCGTCTCCAATCATCTTTCTTTCTTCTCCATTCCGCTGCCATTAAACTTCAAGAAGCAAAGGACTCCATTGATAAAGAAGATCCAAGGCCTACAAGCTCCACATGGAGCTACGTCATCGTCAACGGTTAAAATTATATTAAAATAGTGTGAATTTTGAAATATAGAAAGACTCGGATAGTGAATTAAAAAACAAGAGGACGGATTTGGTGAAGTAGGTAAAACAAGGAGATAAATTTTGTAATTAAGTTAAAAAAATCTTTTAGGTGTCTTTTTTTGAGATTCGAATATAATTGCAAGCACAATGGAGCATAGTTGAAAGAATTGTGCAATATTAGTTAGTCATACTATATTACTTATACTGCAAAAACAAGAAAAAGAACTCAGCAGAGTTCATGAAACTAATGCATCTTTTTTCAAGATTTTCATTTAAAAGTCTCTGGAAAATACTCAGCCATGAATTTCATGGGCAACTTTTTGCTTGGTGGATTTAAACCTTGGAGTTTTTGTAAGTTGTAATAATGGTTGATTTTGGGTTGGAACCCATCTATAATGCTTTATGAGGTGAGGAAATTTCTAAACTATATATATATATATATATATATATATATATATATATATATATATATATATATATATATATATATATATATATATATATATGTAGTAAGAGAATCCTTTTTCTGGATTTGAAGATATAGTGAAAGACCATTTCTCATTGCCAATACTCAGTATGGTGAAGTAGTTCTTGTACATTCAAGAGAATAACCGAAATATTAAGGAATTTATTGTCAATGTGGTGAAGTAATTGTTGCATTATTGGGAGAGGCTGTTGGACAAGTGGCCTCAATAACTTAATAGGGGAGTGAATTAAGTTTCAAAATTTCCCACTAACAAACTTTTAACTCCCTTCTAAATGATAGGCTCAGAATGCAGAAGAAGAAGCAACAATCAATTTAATAATGTTCTTTAAAACATGCAAGACAAAATTGATTCCAAAAACATAAATGAGATAAGAGAAGAGAGAAATGCAAACTCGATTTATACTGGTTTGGTCACTTCTCGTGCCTACGTCCAATCCTCAAGCAACCCACTTGAGATTTTCCACTATCTTTGTAAAAATCCTTTTTACAACTTCTGAACACCCAAGGAATCCTTTTCCCTTGTGTTCAGGAAACTCACAATTCAAGAGACAACTAGTCTCTTGATTACAATTGACTTTCTGAGAAGAACAAAAAGATTACTCTCCTTTAGAGTGGATAATACAATTTGAAGTTCCTATATGAACTCTCAATAGATTTGCAAGTGTTTGCCCAAGAGTTGTTGAGAGAGAATTTTACAATGAAGTTTTCTTGGAATATCTCTCTCTTGCTTTTTGAAATCAGACACACACATATATAGGCCATTTGTGCCTTTTCAAAATGGTTTGAAAAGATGTGTCTTTTCAAAAAACTTTTTCTGAATTTTTTCACTAGTAATCGATTACAGGTTTCTGGTAATCGATTACATAGTTATATTTTGAAGGGTCATGACTTTTGAATTTGAATTTCAAGAGTTCCATTGCTGGTAATCGATTACAAACATCTAGTAATCGATTATAGGTTCAAAATTCAAATTCAAAACCCTTTTTAAAAGCTATTTTTCAAATATTATCTTCTGGTAATCGATTACACTGCCTGGTAATCGATTACCAGAGCCTTGGATGTCTTGGAAACACTTTGTTTTAAGGCAATATTTGATCTTGAGTTAATCTTGAAGCAAGGCCTTGTTTTGTTGAAGCAACCTTGTATTAATCTTGATGCAATGTTTATCCTTTGAAACAACCTTGTTTGATTCTTCTTTGGCATCATCAAAATCATGTATTCATACATTCACAGAGGCCAACTCTAATGGTGGAGAGGTAAGTGCTCAAGGTTGTGTTGATCCATGGGTGTGGCACCAAGTTATCACCAAGGAGAAAATCATGTATTCATACATTCACAGAGACCACTCCACTAATAATGCCACTAAGTAATTTGAATAGCCATTCAAATTCTCTCTAAGAACTGAAAAATAGCAATGCTCTATGGTTAGGAGATGTTGAGGGTCTAATCCATTTGGTCCCTTAGACTCTCTTGAGTAAAGTGTAGGAATATAAGCATAGTATGCTCAGAAGTAGTGTGAAACAAGATATCTCACCTGGAGAGCACAAACCATGAAAATTTGTAGCTTTAATAATTAGAAAGTAGATGTTGCACCATCATTTATCACAAAGACACATCATCTTCTCATTCATCATTTCATCATACTTAAAAAATAAATCCATGTGAGCAACTAACCTCATCATCTGTTATTCCATGTTTCCATCCTCTAATAGCACTCTGAATCCCGCGGGTAATCTCAGGCCCAAAAGGATCAACAAAAGGCCAAAGGGATGGGAAGAATTCATCCACTAGGCAGTTACTCTATAGTGGAGAATTAATTAGTAGTGGAATTAGAATTTATTAGAGGTTGTCCCTTAGTTTTCTAACCATCTAATATTTTTGTCTTTTATCTTTTCTACAATTATCTTAATTGTAAGCCTATAAATAGTCAAGTTGTTAATGAAAGGGGGCAAGTATTAGCAAGCAAAACTTTTTTTTTTTTCTGGAGGTGTTTCCTGGCCTTGAACACAAGAGGGCTCTTAACCATCTACCCCTATCAATTGGTGCTTTCATTGCCTCCTCCCCATGGCCGATAGCACTCACTCATACTCTCTCTCAGCTTAAGGAAGCCGTTACAATCCTGACCCAAAACCAGAGTGCCCTCACAAGCACGCAAAGTTCCATATATTCCAAACTCAATAAGGTCATCTCTCGTCCCACGTCCCTCAAAACTGCCTCCCCTAGCCGTGTTTTTTGCGGTAGCCTCCACACTGTATGAACCTTAACATCCCCCATTTCAATGGGTCTGATGCCATGTCCTGGATATTCAAAATCCCTCAATTCTTCAACTACCATGGAACTCCCGATGACGAGCGCCTCTAGGTCGCTTCCTTCTATCTGGAAAAACTTGACTTAAGTTGGTTCCAATGGATGTTCTACAATGACCATATTTTTTCGTAGTCCAGCTTTTTCAAGCTTTCAAGATGTGTTTCACACCATCCTTCTATGATGGCCCTTGCGGATCTCTCTTTAAACTCTCGTAGTAGGGCTCCGTCAACACTTATCTATCAGAGTTCAAAGCCCTAGCCAACCGAATCATGGGTCTTCCTCCTTCATTACATCTTCATCTTCTCGCCCGATATTCGCCACGAGGTCTTGGTTTTTTAACCGCTATCACTGGTTCAAGCCACTGCCCTAGCCAAACTTCAGGAGGACAAGCTCAACGATTCTCACTGACTCTCTCGTCACCGTCAAGCTATTCCTCTATTGGCATCTCCCATCAGCTCATTACCTCCATCCCAACTTCCACTACTTCTCCCGGCTCCACTGAAAACCTCCTTCAAAAAGCTTACACCGGCAGAAATGGCGTTTTGCTGTGAGAAAAGGTTATGTTATAAATGCGATGAACACTATGGCCCTAACCATAAGTGTCGTGCGAAATTCTTCCTCCTTATTGCCTCTGTGGACGACGATCCTGTCGTTTCCCTTCTCCCAAACCCTGACCATGAGAATTCCCCTCCTGTTCTTCTTCAATTGGATACCCCATCTCCGGCTCAATTAAGCCTCCATGCTCTTTCGGGCCACCTAGCTTTCACGACCCCACGCGTCATAGGTTTGGTGAATGGTCACGATGTGGTTGTCCTCATCGATGGGGGTAGTACCCATAACTTTGTTTAAGATCGGATCACTACAAAAAAAATAGCATTTTTCCGACGGCTAAAATCTGTCGGTAACACTAAAAATCCGTTGTTAATTATAAGTTTCCGACGGACAAAAATCCATCCGAAAAATGGTCGTAGGAAACATAAATCGACAGATTTTTTCTATCCGTCGGAAATTTCTGATGGCAAAGTTTCAGACTGATATTTTGGGTTGAAAATTTCTGATGGATTTGTTGGTCGCAAATTTCTCACAAATCATTTTAGACAGAATGTTTCGTCACAAATTTGTGTCAAAAAATATTTTTTTTTATAAATTATTTATTATTTCTATTTTTTTTATCATTAATACTTTAGCAATTACTTTATGCATTTATATTATTTAGCATGAATATTAGAATTAATACATATAATTGAGAAAATAGTGAAATTGATAAATCCAAAACATAAAGTAAAATAAATCATTAAGTTAAATTGAAAACAAATGTAAAAAAAAAACACAATGTAAAATGTCAATACCGATTATCAATAGTAATTTTGTGTTGCTAAGTCAGTAGTCAAAATAGTCATAAGGAAAGTGCCTTTGTTGGTCATCTGCTTGCTGGTCATCTGCCTGGTCCTACTATTGTTGTTGGTGGTGCTGATGCCGCTGGTGAGGTTGTTGTTGATGAATAATGTTTCACACCTCTGGAGGTGGGAACTGAAGGACTACTGACTGAAAAATGTGCATCTCCTCTTTTGATTGACGCAACTCCTCCCTCAGGCGATTAATCTCTGTAGCATCTGTAGCGCGATTGGAAGATCCTTGCATATGCTGCATGAAGCTGTCATTTCCGCATTTGTAAGTATGAGCAAGGTCTCCAGTACCATAAAGGCATCCCTTATGCTTTGGTCTTGCAGCTGCAACCCAACACCGACTCCTAAGTCTTTGTTCTCCAGCAGGGTCTAAGGGAGTGAGTTGGGATTCACCAACACTTGATGCAGCATTAGACCTAGCTTAAGATAGTCTAGCCTAAAATTCTTCCTGTAATTCATAAACAATTATTATTCCATAAATATAATAAAAATTTTAAAGAATAAAAAAAAATGCAAGATAATGGTCCCACATGTGTCCGTCTAGATCTATCATCGACAAATTGACCAGTATCATTTTGTGAATGAGTTTGCTGAAAAACCTCATCTACATATACAGATCGACCAAGCTCCTCTGACTATTAACAAACATTAAGTGGTAAATCAAACATGTATAAACAACTATGTATTATAATTTTAATGTACATACCAAGCGAATGGCATGATCCTACAAGCTGATAGAACCACCTGTTTGCATACACCCACCCTTTTCAGATGCCTAATTTTTTTGGCATGTGCACACTTGGAACGATACTCAGGTGCATTCCAATGTGATAACAAATCATTCCAAACACGATCTCCAATCCAATATGGCCTTTTATTTTCATTTCGGGCATCCCTAAACATCTCAGAAAGTCTATGAGAAGCTTTCAAGTTAAAAGCCTTTTTTATTTCATTCTCTTCCTTGGGGTCTTCAAACCAATTTTCTATAAAGTATAACAAAGTAATGAAATTGTACACAATTAGAAAAATATAAATTTTACAATTTCAATTAAAATAAAAAATAACATTATTATCCATTTCAACCTTTGAACTAATTCATTAACAGAAGAATAATTTACCTTAAAACGCTGGAAAAAATGTTCCTGATAATCTTTTTGGAATCGCTCCCCATGTAGGCCAAGGCTGACCAAATTGTTGCCTAATGGACAAAGTGATAGCCTTTGCCGCAACCTTAGATGGATGTAACCTAAATATAAAAGATAATGAATCAAAATAGTAAAATATCATGTGATGTATCATATATAATGATAATTATATAAATTTTGTAATACCTACGCTCCATTAATTAGTGTAACCATTGGACGATCATTAAGGGGAGGGTCTTCCATCGCCAAATTTATAGCATCTTCCATCGCCATATTGCCACAGGATGCTTAGCTAAATCAATTTCTGATTTGTTATCAATCAACAACCTCATAGGACTGCAATGTCTAAAGTTCAGTTCTTCCATTAAAGCTTCCAGCCATAGAGCTTGACAAGCTGCCATAGTAGAAGCAATATATTCTGCTTCACATGTTGACAAAGCAACTACACTCTGCTTCTTTGAGCACCAAGAGATTGGTGATGTTCCAAATTTGAAAACATACCCAGCAGTGCTTTTCCTATCATCCTTATCACCACACCAATCTGAATCACTATAACCAAACACTTCTCCTTCTATATTCTTCTGACTGTAAGGATATAAAATGTCAAGATCCAATGTTCCTTTCACATACCTCAAAATTCTCTTTGCTGCCAGAAAGTAAGGTGTCTTTGATTTCTCCATAAACCTGCTTATCAATGTTAGTTGGTGAAAACGACTAACTTTTATGTATAAAACTTGTATAAATTGTATCAAACTCTCCCAATTTATGGTTATTTTGTAGTGTTATAAGTATTTTCTATTAAGTATAGGTGATAAATACTTAGTACTTCCATTTTGTGTGTTTAATAATCATTTTCTCTCAATTTTAGGTTAATTAGGCAAGCTTTGGAAAGTGTTGTTTTTCACCTTCTCGCTAAGCCAATCTGTTGGCTTAGCGAGCGTCAGCTAAGCGCAACACTCTTGGGCTAAGCGCGAGGAAGACTCTGGAAGAAGATGAATTGTACAGGTTCACTAAGCACACCGCTTCATCTCACTAAGCGCACCACTTTAGTTCATCCATTAAGCGAGAAAGGCACGCGCTAAGCCAGAATTCACTAATGTGCGCTAAGCGGTCCAAAAGTGCGCTAAGCGCACGAGCACGAACAAGGCCACCTATTTAAGCCTGAAATCAGATTTTAGAAAGGGAGTTTGGACTGGGATTTAGAGCTTTGCATGTCTAGGGTTTCTAGAGAGAGAAAGGTCCAAGTTCCAGAGAGTTTTGAGAGATTTTGTTGTGTAAAGATCTGCAGAGACCAGAGCTTGAAGTAGGAGCCGGTTTGAGAGCTTGAGATGAGTTTGTGAGTGATTGTGAGATCCTAGAGGTGAAGGAGACATCCTCACCACTTGTATTTTTGCAATCATTCTTCTTGTTCTTCTCTTTTTTGTAAAGAAGGCTTCCTGGTATGGAAAGCTAAATCCTCTGTTGGATCTTCCCTGTAGGTACCTGAGGTAAATATATTTTTATCTACTTAATGATGTTTTGTGTGTTCTCTGTGCTATCTGTTTTTCATTCTAGTATGCCTTTACCTTGATCACGTAGATGCATGCTTTGTTAGGGTCATTCAACAGTGGAAACTGGTCTGACTCTAAAGTCCTTGATAGTATAGGGCTAAGTTGTCGCACTATCACGAGGAATCAGGGTGCGATAAGTTAGTTGTGTATGTGTGTCTTAATGTGGTCCTAATTGAGTTTAGTCTTACAAGAGGAATCTGCGGATGATGCTTGATCAGGATTAGGCTAAACTATCATGAGGAATCGGGGTTTAGTATCTCAGGAGACACCATAAGAACACATGAGCATTGTTAGCTAGAGAATATCTTTTCAGCATCAAGCACCTATTAGGAAGACCAACATGTTTCTACTTGTTTTTACACATCATTTCTCTTGCGTGATTTTCTTTCTTTTTTGCTCAGATAGTTTATACACTTGTTCATATTCACACTTACCTTTACACACCAGACACCTATTTGCTAAAATAGCTTACCAAATAACACATGTTCCCCGAGTGTTCGATACTCGATTCTTACTGTTTTATACTACTTGTGTGATCCGGTGCACTTGCTGGAAACCAAACAATCAACCCAACACAATAGGCAATATCAGGTCTAGTGTTACCTTGGTACCTCAATGAGCCTACAATTTGCTTGTACAAGGTAGGATCAACTTCTTTCTCATCCCCGTCTATTTGTAGCTTGATTCCAGTTTCAGTTGGTGTGATCACAGAATTGCACTCCATCATATTGAACCTCTTCAGAATGTATTCTACATACTTCTTTTGATGCATGCTACCGGACTTTGAGTCTGACGGATAGCAAATGAGACTTTTTCACAGTCTCGGCCGGAAGACACTGACATCTCCGGGAAAGGTGCACAACACGAGGTTAGTCACTGTATGCTACCGGAATTTGAGTTTGACGGATAGTAAATGACACTTTTTCGATGTCTCGGTCGAAAGATGCTGACATCTCCAGGAAAGGTGCAGACGACGATGTTAGTCACCGCATGCTACCAGACTTTGAGTTTCACGGATAGCAAATGAGACTTTTTCGTAGTCTTGGCCGGAAGACGCTGACATCTTCGGGAAAGGTGCAAATGATAACGTTAGTCATTGCATGCTACCCGACTTTGAGTTTGACGGATAGCAAATGAGACTTTTTCGTAGTCTCGGCCGGAGGATGCTGACTTCTCCAGGAAAGGTGCAGACGACGATGTTAGTCACTCCATGCTACCAGACTTTGAGTTTGACAGATAGCGAATGAGACTTTTTAACAGTCTCGACCGGAAGACGCTGACATCTCCGCGAAAGGTGCAGATGACGACGTTAGTCATTGCATGCTACCGGACTTTGAGTCTGACGGATAGCAAATGAGACTTTTTTGCAGTCTCGATCGGAAGACACTGACATCTCCAGGAAAGGTGCAGAGGACGACGTTAGTCACTGCATGCTACTCGACTTTGAGTCTAACGGATAGCAAATGAGACTTTTTTGCAGTCTCGGCCGGAAGACACTGACATCTCTAGGAAAGGTGCAGATGACGATGTTAGTCACTGCATGCTACCGGACTTTGAGTCTGATTGATAGCAAATGAGACTTTTTTGCAGTCTCAGCCGAAAGACGCTGACATCTCCAGGAAAGGTGTCGATGACGATGTTAGGCACTGCATGCTACCGGAATTTGAGTCTGATGGATAGCAAATGTGACTTTTTCCCAATCTCAGCTGAAAGAGGCTGACATCTCCGGGAAAGGTGTCGATGACGACGTTAGTCACTGCATGCTACCGGACTTTGAGTCTGCTGGATAGCAAATGAGACTTTTCGCAGTCTCGGCCGGAAGACGCTAACATCTCCGGGAATGGTGCAGTTGATGACGTTAGTCACTGCATGCTACCGGACTTTGAGTCTGACGGATAGCAAATGATACTTTTTTACAGTCTCAACCGGAAGACGCTGACATCTCTGGGAAATGTGCAGATGATGACGTTAATCACTGCATGCTATTAGACTTTGAGTCTTACAGATAGAAAATCAGACTTTTTCGCAGTCTCGGCTGGAAGACACTGACATCTCCGGGAATGGTGCAGACGACGACGTTAGTCATTGCATGCTACTGGACTTTGAGTCTGACGGATAGCAAATGAGACTTTTTGCCAGTCTCGGTCGGAAGACGCTGACATCTCCGGGAAAGGTGCAGACGACGATGTTAGTCATTGCATGGTACTGGACTTTGAGTCTGACGGATAACAAATGAGACTTTTTCGCAGTCTTGGCCGGAAGACGCTGACATCTTCGGGAAAGATGCAGATGACAACGTTAGTCACTACATGTTACTGGACTTTGAGTCTGACGGATAGAAAATGAGACTTTTTCGCAGTCTCGGCCGAAAGACGCTAACAACTCCGGGAAAGGTGCAGATGACGATGTTAGTCATTGCATACTACTGGACTTTGAGTCTGACGGATCGCAAATGAGACTTTTTCGCAGTCTCGGCCGAAAGACGCTGACATCTCCGAGAAAGGTGCAGGTGACGACGTTAGTCACTACATGCTACCAAACTTTGAGTCTGACAGATAGCAAATGAGTGTGTGCGGGTTACCGTATAGGGTGTCTCCACGTGCCAACGGATTCACAGATCACAATAGCAAAAGGGGGGGTGGTCGATAAAAGCGAGGTTTTTGCTCCTACGTATCCTTAATTTGTGATGAGGAACTCAGACCTACGTAGTTCTTCATTTTGTGAGAGACTAAAATAGTCTCAGTGTTCTTTCACTAAAATGCGAACATGCTTTAGTAAAGAAACAAGGCCCCCAATTGATCAGAGCAACATATAATTTTTGTAAAAAATAATGTGTCTATTGGGGAAGGAGAGTATGCCGATGAAATTTTCTCATAACCATAAATGAGATTTTGGATGTTAGCGTTTCGTTTCTAAACGACCATTTAGAGGAAACATTGGGTCCAACAAAATAGAAAAAAATCACTCAAAGTGTATCAATCTCACACAGGTAAGTGTTTTATCCTAATTTTGAACCATAGATATGTCATGACTTGATTTTGAAAATCATATCCTATCAAATCAAAGATTACATGTGTGATCATGGATCCATAGGACTTTTTCGGGAATGGTGTTTTTTTGGTGGGAAATTTGGATCCGAGTGTTTTGGCCTTTCCCTTTTTCTGTTTTTGTTTAGTGCAGGGCGAGAAAGTCGCCAGCGCACATGATTTTGGTTGGCAATCAAAGGGAAAGGACCACTTCAAGTTGTGGTTTCCTTTCTTTCCTTATTTGGTTGTGACTATTCTATATTTGTTTGGATATTTGTCTGGTCCAAAGACCTTTCTGTGTATTTCTTTCGTTTTCTTCCGATCTTTGATCGGGAATTTTTCTTTTTTTCCTTTGTTTTCTTCTGATCTTTGATCGGGAACTTTCTTTTTCTTTTTTGTTTTTGATGCACGTTGGCCGCTTAACAGTGAATGGCTCTTCTTTCTTGGGAGATCCCACTGTTCCTTCTTTCGAGGGCAAGGATGGAAATTCTCATCCTGGGTCAAGGTTTATGGTGGTTTGAGGTTTTGGCTCAAAAGGCTTGTAGAACGGCTAGACATGATATATGTCAGGGTGTTGGTTTGGCCAGTGGTTCAGGGATAAAGAAATGTCTCACATTATTTCCATGACACACATGCAACAATGATGATTTGGAAATTTTATGCAAAACTGGTCATGCATGCACCCATGTGGACACTCAAGCATCAAGTTTTTATGGTCATGAGACACTAGGGCTCAAGATTCATTTTCCCTATTTAAGTCAACCCAGTGTTTCCAAAACATGTTCTTTTATCAATTCATGCTTTCATTCGAGTCCATTTTGGGCTTCGGGAAAATTTTCACAGCATTCCCCCTTCAGGTGCATATACATTTTTTTTTCAAAAACTGGTGTTATGATCAGTGAATCTTTTTCAAAGAAAAGTTGGAAGTTATTTCTTTTCAAAAGTGTGTTGGCTTTTCAGCCAAAAGATATATTTTTTGTTCTTGTTTGTTTTTGTTTTTTTCTTTCTTTTTTTTTTCAACAGCTTGTAACCTGGACAAGGTTGATGCTCGAGATCACATATTTTTTTTTTAAAAAAGGCGTGCGAACGAAAGTGCACAAGACCTACACATTTTTTTGCATTTCGGATAAATCATCATAAAGTAAGTACGACCATATGCCCAAAGCGATAAATTACTCACAATGCGACAGATAACTGGATGTTCGGTTCAATCACAATGAACATAATAATTGGCAGCAGATAATGTCAGATCACAAGGGAAATAACAGAATAACAAAATAACTGAAAGCAGTAATGAAGGATAAATGACAAGTTTGGCGATCCCGATTGTATGGCTTCGCCTCCTCCAAGGTAGTGCGAAAATTCATCATCCCTCGGTTGCCCCTGTCTCTGTCTGAGGAATGACCATCCTTTGATGGCCTTGAAATGCTATTGATGTTCCACGCTCTGTAATCAGTGTTTGTCAAAGCCCGTGTCGGCTTGTGGGGCCACACTGGAATCCTCTTCAATGGTGCCCTTCCTGGACCGCTTCGCGGGGAGCTTCTTTGTAGGCAATTCTAGATTTCCTACTAGTAGCACTTCTTTAACATCTGGAGTCGGACGTGTGATGACTTGTCGGTCATGGGCCTAGTATTTTTGCTTACCTTTGGCTTTGGACTTGGTCGCCTGCTGGTCAGCCATGTGTCGTAGGCAATGCTCCATCCTTTTTGTGGATGAGCTTAGGTGAACTCTGGAGGTAGTGATGGTGCGTTTGTTGCCCGCTACTGTGATGCCTTGCCCTACGCTAGCTTGGGGGCACAGTACTTCTCGATGAAAGCCCTGTTAATTGGGGCCTAATGACCCTATTGGGGGCAACGGGCACTACGTATAATTGACGGAGGCTCGTAATCAGAGCTGGAAACCCCAAGACCCTGTTGGACTTTTTCGCGATCCCTGCAAATAATAGATGGCATCAAAAATCAGTTAAGCCACGTGCATACTTACCTATGTCATGATGGCATAAACCAGCTGACACTTCAGCAGGGGGAGATTAGAGTGGTGGTCACTTCGTAGAACAGACAAAGGCCCGTAATTAGAGTTAGAACCCTAGGGCCCTGTTGGACTTCTTCGAGTCCACTGGGTGTCATGCGGGCGCAATCCCTGCAAACAGTAGATGGCATCAGAGACTAGTTGAGCCACGTGCATACTTACCTATGTCATGATGGCATAAACCAGCTGACACTTTGGCAGGGGGAGATCAGAGTGGTGGTCGCTGGGGATAAGGTTGCTAAGTAGCAACATCATCCATATGTTGGTGCGCACGATCCATACTCATTTCCTTGCAGCGGCTGGGTGAAATCTTGCCCCGGTATGCATAGTAGTTGTGCGATAGTCTCCTCCTCTGGTTGTTCTTGCACAACTGGTCGCCCTCCAATATCAGGGGGTGGCTCAGGAACTGATAAAAGCAAACTACTAGCCCCTCATCCGGGAGTGCAAGTCTCGGTTAAGCATTAAGGGCAGAGGACCTTGAGTTCTCTAAAGGTGCAGATGTGGAGTCCTCTAAAGGCGAGGACGTGTAGTCCTCTGAAGGCGAGGGTGTGTAGCCCTCTGAAGGCGAGGACGTGTAGTCCTCTGAATGCGAAGGTGTGTAGTACTCTAAAGGTAAGGGCATGTAGCCCTCTGAAGGCTAGGACGTGTAGTCCTCTGAAGGCAAGAGCGTGTAGCACTCTGAAGGTGAGGACTTGTAGCCCTCTGAAGACAAGGGCGTGTAGCCCTCCGAAAGCGAGGGCGTGCAGCCTGTTAGTCGATGATTACAACTAACTTTTGTGTATAAAACCTGTGTATATTGTATCAAACTTTCCCAATTTATGGTTGTTTTGTAATACTATAAGTACTTTTTGTTAAATATAGGTAATAGATAATTTATACTTTTGTTTTGTGCGTTTAATAATCAATTTCTCTCAATTTTAGGTTAAATAGGCAACTTTGGCAAAGTGCTGCTTTTCACTCTTTCGCTAAGCCAAGCTGCTGGCTTTGCGAGAATTCGCTAAGCGCAACCTTCAGTGGCTAAGCGTGAGGAAGAATCCAGAAGAAGATTAACTGTCAAGTTTGCTAAGCGCACCACTCCAGGTCATCAAGCGCACCGCTTCAGCTCATCTGCTAAGCGAAACAAGCACGCTAAGCAAAAATCCACTTATGCGCACTAAGCGATCCAGATCTGCGCTAAGCGCACGAGCACGAACAAGGCCACCTATTTAAGCCTGAAATCATATTTGCAAATGGAGTTTGGCACTTTTCTTGATAAGCTCTGCATGCACGAAGGTTCTAGAGAGAGAAAGGTCCAAGTTCCAAAGAGTTCTGAGAGATTTTGCTGTGTGAAGATCTGCAGAGATGCGAGTTCAAAGCGAAAGCCGTTCTGAGAGCTTGAGATGAGTTTGTGAGTGATTGTCAGATCCTAGAGGTGAAGGAGACATACTCACCACTTGTGTTTTTGCAGTCTTTCATCTTGTTCTTCTCTTTGTGGTAAAGGAGGTTTCCGGACTATGGAAAGCTAAATCCTCTATTGGATCTTCCCTATAGGTACCTAATGTAAATATATTTCTATCTATGTAATGATGTTTTGTGTGTTCTCTGTGCTATCTATTTTTCATTCCAGTGTGCTTTTGCCTTGATCATGTAGATGCATGCTTTGTTAGGATCATTGAATAGTGGAAACTGGTCTGGTTCCGAAGTCCTTGATAGTATGGGACTAAGTTGTTGTGCTATCACAAGGAATCGGGGTACAAGAACTTAGTTGTGTATGTGTGTCTTAATGCGGTCTTGGTTGAGTTTAGTCTTACAAGAGGAATCTGCGGACAAGGCTTGATCAAGACTAGGCTAGGCTATCATCAGGAATCGGGGTCAAGCAGTCTAGGAGAAAACATAGGAACGCATGAGCATTGTTAAATAGAGAACATCCTTTTTAGCATCAGGAACCTATGAGGAAGACCAACACATTCTCTACTTGTTTTTACACAGTATTTCTCTTGCGTGATTTTCTTTCTTTTTGCCTAGATAGTTTAAATACCTGTTCATAACCACAGTCATATTTTCATACCAGACGCCTATTTATCAAAATAGCTTGCCAGATAACACAAGTTCCCAAGAGTTCGATACTCAGTTCTTACCGTTTTATACTACTTGTGCGATTCGGCACACTTGTCGTTGCGAACACAACCCTCTGAAGGCGAGGGCGTGCAGCCCTCTGAAGGCGAAGACGTGTAGTCCTCTGAAGGCGAGGGCGTGTAGCCCTCTGAAGGCAGGGGCGTGTAGCCCTATAAAGGCAAGGGCGTGTAGCCCTCTGAAGGTGAAGACGTGCAGCCCTCTGAAGGCGAGGGCGTGTAGTCCTCTAAAGGCGAGGGCGTGCAGCCCTCTGAAAGCGAGGATGTGTAGTCCCGTGAAGGCGAGGGCACATATCACTCTGAAGGTGAGGACGTGCAGCCCTCTAAAGATGAGGGTGTGCAGCCCTCTAAAGGCGAGGACGTGTAGTCTTCTGAAGGTGAGGACGTGTAGTCCTCTGAAGGCGAGGACGTGTAGTCCCTTGAACACGAGGACGTGTAGCCCTCTTAAGGCGAGGGTACTAGTACCCAAGGGTCCACCCTTATGAGAAAGCAAGAGATTGACTCATTGAGAAGGCCGGTCATCCCAAATTCAAAAGATTAGACATTAGATGTAGGAAATCTATGCAGTTAACATGATTTTTAGGGATGCAGATGCATGCAACCTTTGTCTTGAAATGCAGTAAATGCGGACTTCGTATGCAACAATGCAATGTAATGGAAAGTTGTACAATGTTCATGACATTCTTTCCCTATTTTGTGATTTTGATTTTGATTTGATTTTTTGAAAGAGTTGATAATTCTTGCAATCTCATCCTATCTTTTGCAAATCTCTTCGGGAACTCCCTCAGAGTGTATGTTCTGTTTGATTTAGTCACTTGACCATTTTGGAGTGACGGCAATGGAGCTATTTGACGTTTAATCAATCCATTGAAATCCCCGGGTTTGTCCCTCCCCCTTTTTTTTGTTTAAAAACATCAACGAGTGAAAACTTTTGACTTGCCCGTAGGTTCGCCTGAGGCTCACGCATGGTGCCTTTCATTGCCCTAACGTAAGGCTCTGAGGTATCAATCATTGTTTTGTTTTCACAACCTTGAAGCAAGGAAGAATGAAAGAAGTGGTTGATTCTCAAAAAGGATTTTCAAGGACGAGAAACAGTTGAAGGATTTTTCAGTTGATAGATTAAGTCAAATGACTCATATTCTTGATAACTCACTTCTCTCTTAAAAAGACAAACTTTCAGGAATGATAAAATGAGGCCACATGAATGTCTATTTTTTTACTTGAAAATACAGTCAATCAAATTCTTTTTTTTTTCTTTTTCTTTTTGAACTTTTCTGCTTTACTCATTGTTTACGGCATCCTTACCAAATGTGTAGCACGAGTAATTTCTGATTGAACGGTCTTGGAAGTCCAAACTCAGGAGTGCAGGTCGCTTGAGCAAACAAACCAATGGCTTGCACCCACATTCTAGTGGAAGCAAAGATGTAATTACGAGAGGATGAGGGACAAAGATGTCAAATTTATCCATTTTATTTAGCATTGTAACCGTGGTTTACAATAATGGCATAAACTTGAAAATCCTGATGAGTTATTAGAGACATCTAACAATAGCTTTCAAAATTGCCCCATGTGTGGTGTCGCTTGTCAATGTTAGGATTCACAAGCGATTATCCTTAAATTTCGGCCAGCCTGCCTTAATTAGACTTTGCACCTTATACTTCAAGGTCATACAATGCTCAATGGAATGTCCTGGAACTCCTGCATGATATCCACATGTTGCATTCGAGTCGTATCCTTGGAAAAATGGAGGTTAAGGAACCCTGCCAAGGGTTATGGCTACCATTGCATTATCAAGTAGATATGGGAGCAAGTTAGCATATGACACCGGAATTTGGGGTGAATCCTATAGGCTTTTTGCTGCAATATTCCTTTCTGGTTTTCGCTAAAGGTGGTGTTTTGGCATCGGATGTGCGGCGGGCAGGCTTTGTGGATGATTTAGGGATGGCCTTTGTGGATGACTAGGTGGTGGGTAATGAGAAGGGCTGATATTGGCCGAGTAATGACATTATTGGGCTGATGGGAAATTTGACCGTGTGGGAATGACAGTCATAGCAAGGGTTTCTCCCTCATTCTCATCCTCTTCATTTGCCCCAATTTTCACATTTATCAAAGCAGGATGATTAGATTTACCTCTTTCTAGGCCCACTTTGATCCTTTCGCCGGCAAAGACCAAATCCGCAAAGCTTGAATGTGTGTAACCCACAATATTTCCATAGAAGGGTTGTGGTTGGGGGCGAAATTAAGGCCCCTCCAAAGTGTTTTGCAGGGGTATACCACCAACTGTTTGCCCTTCAGTGGCATACCCGGGGCAAGGCTTGAAGTCAGCTAGATTGTGGTGGGGAATTTGATGTGTCTCCCCCATGGGTTGAGAGACATGTGCATGATCAGATTGAGGTTGTTGGCTCTCAATGAGTATGGGAGCGGAGTTATTGACATCCTCACTAGGAGTGTATGCCACATTGGGTGGTGTATAGTTGGGAGGCAAGCCATATGGCGGGAAGGTGTGCTTGTTTTGAATTTGCACATAATGGGGGCCGCCCGTACTTCCCAAATCTTTGCCTATCATATCTGAGGTTGGATGATTCATTTGGTTGAGGTCAGATGGGGGCTCGGGTTCACTTTAGCAACAGCACTGGTAGCGGCAACTGCAACCGCATTGGCTTCCAATACCTTCTTCATGCTCATCATGGCCTCCATCATTGTGGCCATTTGCTCTTTCATGGCCTCCATGTCGGCCTTCATCTGCTTTTGCACCTCCACTACTTCACCCATTACTCTAGCTCTAGCACGGGTTCGGTAAGGGCGCCGTAAAGCGTGTTCTTTTCTTTTTGATAACAATGATTAAGTTCATTTTTTTTCAAGGAAAGAATGCAATGAGCAATGCAAGCAATGAAAAGCATGGATGTATGCGAATGATGCACAGTTGAAGTATTGCGAATTTTTATGCAGGACATGGGGTTGAATCAATTTAGATTTTCAACATGGTTCATGACATCTTTGTCAAGGTAAAACTGGAAGTAACAAGGACATCAACAATCCTAAATGTGTTTGGCAGTAGATGAAGTAATGATGTAACTCGATCCATCTTTTGCCCCAATTTTGGCAAGATGGTTACTTCCATGCTTCAACTTGGTTCAACCCCATAACCCAAGGAATGAGAATTTTGATCGCCAATACTTCGACAACATTTCATAGAGATCAAAGACTCGGGAATATGTATGCTATGCATGGAAAATGTAATTATGAGATTGAGATGCCCAAAGAAACATCATTTCCAAGTTAACCACGCATTAGGTACTATGCTCAATCATTTTGTTTTGTTGTTTATTTTTAGAAATGGGTTTATGATCCCAACATGGTTGGCTCATGGTACCTAACACATGCAACTAAGAATGCAGTATGAATTTTCACGCTTCCTTTTTTTATTTTTGTTTTGCAGAGGAAAACGCAAGCATCATGCATGAGAAAACATGAAAACAAAAGGTACGTTGAATGCATATGCATGATGATGCAATGACTCATGCAAAATGTGATGCTGGAATATGATAACGGACAAATGCATGAATGATATGTTAATTATGATGCCATGAAGAGATGCTTATGCGATGCATGATATGAATGCATTTATGGACACGAGAGCCCAGAAAATCATCTCTTCTTACTTGTGCATTCGGGGGCGCAGTGCCCCATGTGTGCAGTTAAGAAAGTGATATGGACCTTTCGGGTTCCCATGACAAAAGACGAGACCAACATACAACGCATGCGTGACGACATGATGTAGATGCGAAAAAGCGCAATAGGGGGATGTACACAGCATGTATCCTCAAATAATCATACAACAAAAGCGTACATGACATTTAGGTTATATGCAAGGCAGTGTTTAAAAAGCACACAACGTATTCGCTTTGTGCCCCTATTTTAAGGACCTAAACGGGAGGAACTAAAAGGCTTTTAGTGATAAACCCCAAGGTGGTCATATCTCTCTTGATGGTTTCTAGAGGAATCATCCCCTTCGAAAAACATATTGCGGCAGTAAGGACTACCAGCAACAATATGTTATCAAAGACAAAAAACTCTAGATGAGGGTTCACTGTTATGAAGCAAGTCGGAAACCCAGCATGACCACAGATTCACCTCCACTCCTTATGTTCCCATGCACCCGAGTATAGGGCCCTTTTCAACTCATCGTGTGTGAAAAGGGATGTTTCCCTTGATAGGAGAAGGTAGTCCTTACTGCCGCAATATGGCAGTGCTAAGGGATGTTTCCCTTGATAAGAGAAGGTAGAAAGATTGCTTAAGAAGGAGTGCTCTTTTAATATCACCTTTTGTTGCAAAATGATTTTCCTTCTTAACAATCTTCTTGGAGGAATCCTTTTCCTCTTTTTCCTTCCCCTTGGCCTTTGAAGACAAGGCCTCACTATCCTTCTTTTTCTTTTGTTTTTCTAGTTTTTCTTCCTCATCCCTCTTATCTTTCATTGTTAGTTGATCTTTGGCCACCTGTGAAGGTGTTTGAAGCATTTTATGTTGCTAGTCCTTTCTTGGGAACTAGTCTTAGGGGTGTATTTCTCTATGGTCTTACCCTTATCTTCCTTGGGTTTTGAAGGTGCAGCCCCTAAAATTCCATGGGCTTGGTCCTTCCTTGGATAAGAGTGAGAGCCATAAGATTTTGAAGAAGTCTTTCTTTTAAGTTGTTGCTCCACTCTTATACAAAGTTGGACTAGCTCATCTAGGTCCCTATATGGAAGGAGTTCAACCTTGTCCCTCACTTCCATATTAAGCCCACTGAGGAACCTAGCTATGCTTGTTCTTTCCTGTTGGATCAAGTGGCCTCAGAATAATTAAGAAGGGGGGTTGAATTAATTATTACTAGACCTTTACTAATTAAAAATTACCCTTCTTAGGCTTTTACTATGTTGTTAAGAAAATAAAGAATAGAAAAGAAACTTAACCAAAAGTAAAAGCAGAAATTAAAGTGCACGGCAGAAATTAAAAGAGTAGGGAAGAAGGAGACAAACACACAAGAGTTTTATACTGGTTCGGCAACAACCTGTGCCTACATCCAGTCCCCAAGCGACCTGCGGTCCTTGAGATTTCTTTTCAACCTTGTAAAAATCCTTTTACAAGCAAAGATCCATAAGGGATGCACCCTCCCTTGTTCTCTTTGAACAACCTAGTGGATGTACCCTCCACTAGAACTGATCCACAAGAGATGTACCCTCTCTTGTTCTCAGTCAACAACCCAAGTAGATGTACCCTCTACTTGTACCACAAAGGATGTACCCTCTAATGTGTTAAGGCAAAGTTCTCAGGCGGTTAGTCCTTCGAAACTTTGTGAATGGGGAAACAAAAGAATTCTCAGGCGGTTAGTCCTTTGAAATCTTTTGTTAATGGGAAAGGGAAGAATCAAAAGAATTCTTAGACTGTGTCATTTTGAATTCTTTGACAAGGGAGAAGGGAGACACAAAAGAATTCAGGCAGTTAGTCCTTCGTTCGTTTGGAAAAGGGAGAAGAATTCAGGCGGTTAGTCCTTGGCGAATTCTTTTTGGCAAAGGGAGAAGGGAATGAAAAAGATGAATAGCACATGTTTTTTAACAAAGAACTTTTCTTGGAAGAAAAATTTTTGAACAAAAACTTTTAGAAAGATGAAGAGAAGATGAAATAAGAAAGTTCTGAAAGAAATGAAAGAAGATATTGAAAGATAGAATGGTTGAAAGAGATGATAGATCTGAATGAGATTGTTCAAATGTTTCATGCCAAGGTCACATATTTATAGTTTCTTGATGACTCAAGTCAAAACTTGTAACTCTTGGCAATTCCTTTAAAACTAATCACTTAAAAAGATATGACTTTTGAAAGAATCTTCAGAAGCAAGTCACTTGAAGAAATGTGACTTTTGGAAATGAATTTTTCGAAAATAGTCACTAGTAATCGATTACCATAAAGATGTAATCGATTACACATCAACAGATGTGACTCTTCATTTTGAATTTTGAAAATCTTAACGTTTTAAAACCACTGGTAATCGATTACTATAATATGGTAATTGATTACCAGAGAGTAAAACTCTTTGGTAATTGTTTTGTGAAAACTTCTTTTGCTACTCAATGTTTTGAAAAACTTTTTAATACTTATCTTGATTAAGTCTTCTCTTGATTCTTGAATATTTGAGTCTTGAATCTTGATCTTGATTATTCTTGAATCTTGAATCTTGAATCTTGATTCTTTATTCTTGAAATCAAATTTCCTCTTGATCTTTGAAGTGTTCTTGACTCAAACTTGAACTCATTCTTAAATGTCATCATCTTTATTATCATGAAGTTATCTTGACTTTTGAGCTTTTTGTCATCATCTTTGTTATCATCAAAACTCCTTGAATCAATCTTGATTCATCATGAAGCTTACTTCTACATTTCCTCCTCCCTAAGTCCAGCTCTTAAAAGGAGGAGTTCCATTTGTATGTTCAAGCTGTCAGCACTAGCGATTTCAACCTAGAAATCAAGAGTAGTGTTTATGTTGCTTAAGGCTTGGATAGTTACAATTTGTGTTTGCTTATGCTCAATTATCTTGAATAACACAATTCATGAGAGCTTAAGACTTATTTTGATTCACAAATCCAGCCACAACTCAACTTCATCATAGGCATCATGTAGGAAACTTAGAAAACAAAAAAAAAGAGTTCAACAACAAGACTACTTCTAGGCATTAATTTAGAACATGTTATGAACTAAATGACATGCATGAATTAGACTCAAAATTCAAAAGATAGGCTAAGAATGACAAGAATACATGAACAAATGTATCGAGAATTCAATCAACAAAATAAAAATTCAACACAAACTTAGAACATAATGTGACAATTACTATGACTAAACATGACTCTAAGACAACATGGATTAAGTGATTTGCACTTAGATTTTTGTGTTTTTTTTTTCTAATCAATATTTTGGAAGAAAATTTATATCTAAGGTTCAGCACCAGAATATTATGAATGAAAAATGATAGAACCTAAAATCAACACAAAAACATTATTCAACAGTAAATCTACAAAATTTAAACCATAGAAATGCAAGAACAAGTATAGATCTAAGATTTAATCGGTTTATTTTTTTTTTGAATCTACTCTAAACAGCACCAAACCACAAGACAATGGAGGATATACATGGAGAATAAGATGAAGAACAAGGAATTAAAGAGAATTCACCGAACAAAAAGATAGAGGAAGCAAAAGACCATCACCTAGATGAAGATGCTCTGAAACCACACGATGTAAGCTCCATTGGAGCTTGTAGGCCTATGATCTTCTTCATCAATGGATTCCTTTGCTTCTTGGAAGATGAATGGCAATATAATGGAGAAGGAAGAGAGAGAGGAGACACCACTTCAAGGAGAAGATGAGTCTAGAAGAAGCTCACCACCATAGGAGACTATGGATAAGAGCTTGGAAGAAGAAGGAGATGAATGAAGGGAGAGGAAGAGAAGAGCACGAAATTTTGTGCTCTAAAATTTGAAGTTTAATATTCAAATGATCAAAGTTCAAAAAATTCACACACATGACCTCTATTTATAGCCTAAGTGTCACACAAAATTAGAGGGAAATTTGAATTTCAATTCAAATTTCACTTGAATTTGAAATTGAATTTGTGGAGCCAAACTTTGGAGTCAAAATTTCACTAATTATGATTAGTGAATTTTAGTTATGGTTCAGCCCACTAATCCAAGATCAATTCAAAGATTCTCCACTAAGTGTGCTTAGGTGTCATGAGGCATGTAAAGCATGAAGGACATGCACAAAGTGTGACTATATGATGTGGCAATGGGGTGTAGTAAGAAAATGCTCACCTCCCCCTCTAAAATTTAATTGGATTATGCTTCTACTAATTCAATTAAATTTATTTCCCAACACACACATCAAATATTCACTTAGTGCATGTGAAATTATAAAACTACCCGTAATACAAAAACTAGTCTAGGTGCCTTAAAATACAAGGGCTGAAAAATCCTATATTTCTAGGGTACCCTACCTACATTATGGAGCCCTAAATACAAGGACCAAATATAATGACATCCTAGTCTTATATGTACAATGATAATTGGACCCAACCTTGGCCCATGGGCTCAGAAATCTACCCTAAGGCTCATGAGAACCCTAGGGCCTTCTCTTGCATCTTTGGCCCAATCTTCTTGGAGTCTTCTATCCAATGCCCTTGGGGGGTAGGATTGCATCAGAAAGGCATGCAAAATGGGTAGAGTACCTAGAGCAATTTCCATATGTTATCAAATACAAAAAGGGAAAAACAAATGTGGTAGCTGATGCCCTCTCTAGGAGACACACATTGTTTTGCTCCCTAGGAGCTCAAATTTTAGGATTTGATAATATTAGGGACTTGTATGCTTTAGATGAACATTTCTCTCCCATTTATGAGAGTTGTGGGAAAAAGGCCCAAGATGGATTCTATTTGGCTGAGGGGTATTTCTTCAAAGAGGGAAAGCTTTACATACCCCAAGGATCCATTAGGAAATTACTTATGAAAGAGAGCCATGAGGGTGGGCTCATGGGCCACTTTGGGATAGACAAGACCCTTGTCTTACTCAAAGAAAAGTTTTATTGGCCCCATATGAAGAAAGATGTCCATAAGCATTGCACTAGGTGTGTGGCTTGTTTACAAGCCAAGTCTAGGGTGATGCCTCATGGGCTATACACACCCTTACCCATCCCCTCTGCACCTTGGGTAGACATTAGTATGGACTTTGTCCTTGGGCTTCCTAGAACCCAAAGAGGTGTAGACTTTATCTTTGTGGTGGTGGATAGGTTTAGCAAGATGGCACATCTTAGGAAGGATAGATTCCCTACTAAAAGGAAATTCAAGCTTAGCCCTAGAGGGGATAGACCTTTTCAGGTTTTGGAGAGGATCAATAAAAATGCCTATAGGTTGGACCTCATAGAAGAGTATGGAGTCAGCACCACTTTTAACATTTCTTATTTAATTCCTTTTGTAGGTGGAGTGATATTGAGGAGGAGGAACTAACAGATTTGAGGTCAAATCCTCTTCAAGGGGGAGGGGATAATGCAATCCTCCCTAGGAAGGGACCAATCACTAGAGCCATGAGGATTGGGCTAAAGCTGCTGAAGAAGGCCCTAGGGTTCTCATGAACCTCAGGGTAGATTTCTGAGCCCATGGGCCAAGGTTGGGTCCAATTATCTTTGTACATATTAGATTAGGATGTCATTATATTTGGTTCTTGTATTTAGGGCTCCATAATGTAGGTAGGGTACCCTAGAAATATAGGATTTTTCAGCCCTTGTATTTTAGGGCACCTAGACTAGTTTTTGTATTAGGGGTAGTTTAATAATTTCACATGAACTAAGTGAATATTTGATGTGTGTGTTGGGAAATAAATTTAATTGAATTGGTAGAAGCCCAATCCAATTAAATTTTAGAGGGGGAGGTGAGCATTTGCTTACTACACCCCATTGCCACATCATATAGTCACACATTGTTCATGTCCTTCATGCTTTACATGCCTCATGACACCTAAGCACACTTAGTGTAGAATCTTGGAATTGATCTTGGATTAGTGGGCTGAACCATAACTGAAATTCACTAATCATAATTAGTGAAATTTTGGCTCCAAAAATTCAATTTCAAATTCAAGTGAAATTTGAATTGAAATTCAAATTTGCCTCCAATTTTGTGTGACACTTTACTATAAATAGAGGTCATGTGTGTGCATTTTTTCGACTTTGATCATTTGAGAATTAAACTTCAAAGTTTAGACTTCTTTGGAGGCACTAAATTTCATGCTCTTCTCTTCCTCTCCCTTCATTCATCTTCTTCTACCTTCAAGCTCTTATCCATGGCTTCCTATGGTGGTGAGCTTCATCTAGACTCATCTTCTATTTGAAGTAGCATCTCCATTCATCTTTCTCCTTCTCCATTCCACTGCAATGAGACCTCAAGAAGCAAAGGAATCCGTTGATGAAGAAGATCCAAGGCCTACAAGATCCACATGGAGCTACACCATAAGGCTTGGTCTTGCTTCGGACAGAATGAGTCCTTTTGGAAACTTAAGCACTAACCATAGTTCATGGCCTGTTTTGTTGATGATTTACAACTTTCTTCCATGGTTGTGCATGAAGCCAAAATACATTATGTTGTGTATGATGATAGCGGGCCCAAGACAACCAGGAAATGAAATTGAAATCTATCTCACTCCGTTGGTTGAAGACTTAAGAAAATTATGGGTAAATAGGGTTGATGTGTTTGATGGGAATCTCCAACAAACCTTCAGGTTGTGAGCAATGGTATTTTGTACCATTAATGACTTTCCAACATATGGGAATTTGAGTGGATATAGTGTCAAAGGACATCTCACATGTCCTATTATTGAGAAAGGGACGAGCTTCATCCAGCTGAAACATGGAAAGAAGACAATATATACTAGGCATCGAAGATTTCTCAAACCTTATCACCTATATCAATGATTGAAGAAAGCTTTTAATGGAAGTCAGGAGAATGAAAGTGCGCCAAAACCCTTAGCTGGAAATGAAGTTTATGATCGGGTGAAAGGCATATGTTGGACAAGCGGCCAATTTAACAAATTTTAATCCTTTTTTAAATTATATATGATAGGCTCCGAATGCAGAAGAAGAAGAAGCAATCAATTTAATAATGTTCTTTTAAATGCGCAAGACAAAGCAAACTACAATAAAATAATTGAGATAAGGGAAGAGAGAAATGCAAACTCGATTTATACTGGTTCGGCCACTTCCCGTGCCTACGTCCAGTCCTCAAGCAACCCGCTTGAGATTTTTCACTATCTCTGTAATTCCTTTACAGTCTTTGAACACACCTTAGGATCTCTCAACCTTGTGTTCAAGATTCTCACAAGCCAAGAGACAAACAACCTCTTGATTACAATTTAGTTTCTGAGATGTACAGATTGATTTCTCTCCTTTTAGAGTAGATGATACAAATTGAAGATCTTAGAAGAATTCTCAAAAGATTTGCATGTGTTTGGCCAATATTTGTTTTGAGAGCATTTGACAATTAAGTTCTCCTAGAACATTTCTTTCTTAACTTTTCGAAGCCAGACACACACACACACACACACACATATAGGCCCATTGTGCATTTTTCAAAATAGTTTGAAGAGATATGTCTTTTCAAAAAGTTTTTTTGAAATTTTCTCACTGGTAATCGATTACATAGTTATATTTTGAAGGGTTATGAATTTTCAAAGTATTTTCTAAAGTGTCGTTACCGGTAATCAATTACAAACACTTGGTAATCAATTACAATATTTAAATTTCAAATTTCAAAAAACTTTTTGAAAAGCTCATTTGTAATTTGTTTCTGGTAATCGATTACAATACTTGGTAATCAATTACTAGTGCCTTGAGTTGTTGAAAATAATTGTGAGGCCAAAATTGTTCAACCAGTATGAGATTCTTTTAACAAATAAACTAAGGCCTTATCCTTTTCTTGATCTTGTTTGCTTGACCTTGAATTAATCTTGAAGCAATCTCTATTTGCTTAACCTTGAATATTTCTTGAAGCAATCTTGTTTGCTTATACTTTGGCATCATCAAAAACCTGTATACATACATTCATAACATCGTATCTATCTTCGGGAAGACCCAAAAGAAGGAATCACCTGAGAAGAACATATGGAAGAAATACTGGTCCGATCTAGATGTACTATAGAAATAATGCATGTCAAGAAAAATGTCTATCATAGTTTAATTGGCACCCTTCTTAACATTAAAGGCAAGACAAACGATGGTTTGAAATGTCGTCAAGATCTAGTTCACATGGGTATATGCGAGTAGTTGCATCCAATATCACAAGGTCGGTGAATGTATTTTCCCCCAGCATGCCACGCAATGCCAACAAAAGAGAAAAAAAGTTTTTGTCAATGTCTGCGGAGTCTAAAAGTCCCACAAGGATACTCTTCAAATATCAAGAGTCTTGTATCCATCAATGATCTCAAATTGGTCGACTTGAAGTCTCATGATTGTCACATGTTGATGCAATAACTATTAGCTATAGCGATTCGCGGTATAATTCCATACAAAGTTAGGATTGCCATAACTTGTTTGTGCTTTTTCTTTAATGCTATATGTAGCAAAGTCATTGACCCTTGATAGTTGGATGATTTGGGGAATGAGGCTGACATTGTCCTTTGTTAATTGGGGATGTATTTTTCTACTCCTTTTTTTGACATAATGGTTGACTTAATTGTTCATCTAGTGAGGGAGATTAGGTTGTGTGGTCCCATTTTTTTATGATGGACGTATCCAGTTGAGTGGTACATGAAGGTCTTAAAAGGTTATACAAAGAATAAATACCGACTAGAAGATTCCACTGTTGAAAGGTACGTTGCTGAAGAATGTATTTTTGTTTTGAGTACATTGAAATAGTTAAACCTATTGGGCTTCCTCAAACTCATCATGATCGAACACGGGCAGGTAAGGGTACATAAGGATACCATGCTGTAACTATGAGTCGATAGGAGGTCTCATAAGCGCATCTATATATATTGAATAACACACAAGAGGTTCTTCCGTACATAGATACTCACAAACAATATCTGACAACTACTCACCTAAAAATGAACATGATGAAGGTGTTCAAAGAACATAATAGAACTTTCATAAACTTGTTTAAAGAAATAATCTTCGGTGATGATAATGCTTCCTAAACATTAAGATTGTTAGCTATTGAGCTACATCTCAATGTTCCAACTTGGAAGGGATATGATATCAAGAACTATTCCTTCTACACAAAGTCATAAAATGATAAAAGTAGCATGCGGAATAGTAGGGTGAGTCTTGAGCTAATTCTTGAGGCTGATTTTGAACACTTTTGTAGTGCATCAGATAACAACCTGATTTGAGCGTCGATGCCATACTCTAGAGTGATTGAAGAAATATGGGAGCTTGATTATAGTGAATTCAGAGTGCTTGTTTTTAAGTGTAAGTAGGTTAATGGAAATACTGATGTGCATCAAGATCAATTGGGATTTAATTTAGTAGACCTTCATAAGGTGGCTTACAAGGATGAGCGTTTCATCATGGCAAAACAAGCCCGATAAGTGTTTTACATTCTAGATTCGTGTGACTCAAGATTGTCAGTGGTTCTACAAGGAAGAACAAGTGGTATCGGTTACCAAAATGATGATTCTACACTTGATATTTGTGAGATGCCTGCTTTTTCCAAACGAATGCCTTCCATAATTGAAGAACATGAGGTGTATGATGTACATGAAAATTGTAATATCATGATGAAGGTTTATGGGAGAACATTCCTATGTAACTAGGTTTGAATGTCAATATTTACAATTGTCTAGTCTTTATGGTCTTTGTAATTGATGTACTTTAATGAATTTGTTTTAGTTGCACAAAAGGAGGAGTAGACAATCCACATGATTGAGAAGCTTGACTGTAAGAAACTTAGATCAGCCCAGGCCAATGGTTAATGTCAATCTTGCAATTGGGGGAGGATCAAGCCTACATAAAGAGAAGTTCCACAACTATCTGGGGGTTGTAGCTCGAGAAAAAATTCCTATTGTCCGTCACAGTTGGAAAGACGTACCAAAATCTCAAAAGAACCCAATATGGGTTGACAATTTGGTATGTCCACATAACTATCAATGCTTTTGAATTTTTTTACTTTAAGTTGAAAATGTTGTCATTCACTAACTGTTACATAACATATTCTGATGCAAGAAAAATTTGATATCCCAGAAGCACCGAATGACAAGAAGAAGGTGATGTCATCGGTGACCACTAGATGAAGGCAATTTAAGTCTTCCCTAACCCCTATACTTATATGCTGACAATGAGGATCAAGATAAATAGGATCCTTCTGTTAAATATGGTTTGGATCCACAAACTAGGGAGGAATTTGCTGCAAACCAAAAAACTCCTAATTGGCAGGTTAGATGTGGATGTCTTTTATTTAAATTCGATTTGAAATATGTAATTTCATTTCATTAATTTGTTTAACTTCTTTGTAATTTATCATAGGGAATCAGAAAAAAGGCTTAACAAATTCAAAAAATAATGACTGCCCCCACTTATTGTCTCGTGAGGGTTATGATTTGCTTGAAAAGAACCTTATGGAGAAGACAAGGAAGAACAAACAACAGGATGCAATAAATATTGAGGATTCAACAATGATTATCGACCCTCCATCTCCAATTGCAAGACATGTGAAGTGGAAGATGGCTTGCACAAAGCGATATGGACAGATGACATCTAAGGCGACACAAGAAATATCTAATAAATTTGTGAGTTCTTGTTAAGGTTTAATTTGACATGTGTTGTTTTTATAATAACAACGACCTCATTTGATGTTTGTCCATATTGTGCTTCTTGTAGGAATCGTGACAAGAACATATGACACATGGCAACGTTGTTCACCATGGTCGTCATGACATACTCAATACTGTCATTGGATGACCAGAGCACCCAGGTCGTGTTCATGTAGCGGGGGCTGGTGTGACAACCAGTCAATATTTTGGATAGGCATCATGTGCCTCCAACAATTCATCTACAACGATCAGCCTAGAACAATTAGTTGACATTTATTGTTACCTTAAGGAACAATGCAGGAGAGAAGTAGAAGAGGAAAACAAACGGAGTCTGGAGACACTGAAACAAGAGTTGAAAAAGGCCATCAAAATTGAGTTATCCCAAATGGCATCACAACACTCACCCCCGGTTGAGGCAGATATACAACTATTAGCTGCATTTGTGAGCACGAAGGGGAATTGTGCTAAAACAACAACCAATCCATCAAGGGAAGAACATGCTACTAATGTGGTGCCTTTAATGGGGTTGTACATTCAGTGTCATCATTCTACATGCCTAGTGACGTTGGGAAAAGTTTACGACAAGGCGTCTACCATACACAATGTAGATGATGTGGTGATGCTCAAGTCCATTTTCTGACGTCTGAGATTCAGTATGTTAGACAGACCCTTGACACATTCATTGCATGCCCGAGACAATCTTAGATTGTTAAAAATTTGGTATTAACATTAGCTCATGCATTATTTTTATTAAACAAATAGGATTCACAAATTCCTCCAAAGAAACTCATTGAACCTGTTCAAAGGTCAAATACCCTTGGTGGAGATGATCCCTTGAGTGACTTGATTAAGAACCTGTATGATGTTTACTAGAAGACGCTTGAGTTGATGTGGGATGAGACTAAATTTGGGATTCCGAATGTAAAAACATCCTTCTTCATAACATATGATGATGTAAATCAAATAAAATTGGTCACAAATGTTTGAACATGTCTATACTACAGTTGTGAATGATGTAAGTAAATTCTATTTGAAGGTCTCCTTTCATTAACTAATAATTAGTATTCCTTACGATATATATGATTAACAATTTTCATTTCAAATGTTAAAAATAGGTTTATGGATGAGTGGAGTGCAAGGTTGGGTCATGGTTCGGTCTATGGATTCCTTGAGCCTCAGTCCATACACAATGCAAAGGATAGATGTGCTGAATGTCAGCAATACATTGAAACATGGGAGAAGGAATCACAAAGAGAGGTCTACCTAGGAGCTTACTTGAATAAATAAGTAAAAGTTAAATAGTGAATTAAAATAATGTTTGCATTATACTTAGCTAATTATTCTCAAATTCAGGGCCTATTAGCAACTTGTTTTTGTGTGTCTTAGGAATGATGTTGTTGTCTGGTTCTGTTTGTTGCATAAGAAGCCTGATATTCACATCAAAGTCACAATTTAACAAATTAAGTTTTAAATTATAACTCATTTTCTTTATTATGAACTTAGGTATGTAAATATTTAAATCCTCCATCCCACATTGATGTTTTTTTTCTAACCAATGCAATAAAGACCTTGAAGCCTAGTTTGGATGGTAAATCTAATCAACTTCCAGCTAATTGGATTGAAGGTTAGTTGTTTAATCAAAGCTTATTTTCGAGTGATGATATTTGTAACTTTGTAATTATAATTGCAACCTAAACTAGTGACCCATAAGAATTTTCACTAGTTATACAAACTACACATCAGACAAAGAAACAAAAAAAAAAAAGAAAAAAAAAGTACCTCCTCTAAAGTAATGATAATTATTTGTTCATTTGAAAAAACAGGCATGAAAGTTACACATACATATCATTCATTTTATTTTTCTTATTATATCATTCATTATATATAAAGTTAATATTCCATGCCAAATCAACAACCAATGAAAAATCAAATGGCAGCTTAAGCTTGATATTATGTCGTATATTCTATAAAAAAAGTTAATGTAAATGATAAAAAAATTAATTAAAACCAGATTGAAAATATAATATATCAAACCAGCAAAGGACAAATTATAAAACTTTACAGAAAGGTATTGATGCAATCCTCCCAAGGAGGGGACCCATCACTAGAGCCATGTCTAGGAGACTCCAAGAAGATTGGGCCAGAGATGCAAGAGAAGGCCCTAGGATTCTCATGAGCCTTAGGATAGATTTTGGGCCTATGGACTAAGTATGAGTCCACTTATCTTTGTACATATTAGACTAGGGTTTCATTATTTTTGGGCCTTGAATTTAGGGCTCCATAGTGTAGGGAGGGTACCCTAGTAATATAGGGATTTTTAGCCCTTGTATTTTAGGGCACCTAGACTAGTTTTTGTATTAAGCGTAGTTTTGTAATTTCACATGCATTAAGTGCACTATTTGATGTGTGTGTGTTGGGAGAGAAATTTAATTAAATTGGGAGAAGCCCAATCCAATTAAATTTTGGACCATCCTAAGGGGGAGGTGAGCATTTGCTTGCTACACCCTATTGCTACATCATATAGTCACACTTTGTGCATGTCCTTCATGCTTTACATGCCTCATGACACCTAAGCACACTTAGTGGAGAATCTTGGATTTGATCTTGGATTAGTGGGCTGAACCATAGCTAAAATTCACTAATCATAATTAGTAAAATTTTGGCTACACAAATTCAAATTCAAATTCAAGTAAAATTTAAATAGAAATTCAAATTTTCCTCCAATTTTGTGTGACACTTAGGCTATAAATAGAGGTCTTGTGTGTGCATTTTTTTGGGAACTTTGATCATTTAAAAATTACACTTCGAAGTTCAGACCTCATTTGAAAAAAAAATTGAAAGTCAAATTAGAGCATTGAATCATAGTCCTTAAAATATCATAGTCCTTAAAATATCATGACTAAAATTAGTAAGCCCATGACCAATCAAGAAGTTAGAACATATTACAAAAATTCAATTGTTTCAATTTTTTTTATATATAAATATAATTATTTAATTATTGTGGCAGAGCCACTCATATACATAAGTTTTGCCAACTTAACTATCGATAGCTATATCTCTCATGATCTCGAGCATTGTCTCTATAAATAATGATTCTCAATTTCAGAAAAGGAAAGCCCTTCTATTGATTTCTAGTTTCTAGTTAAAACTAAGGTTTTCCTTTCTCTTATCAAACTGGCCACTCACTTTTCCTTTATCCATGTCAGCTTCAACACTTCTCTAGCTCACATGCAACTCATAGCTCTTAAGGATTGTGGTTCTCTCCCTAACTCTAGGTGTGAGGTGACAGAGTTTAATGAAATGTTTTTAAATGATATGTTTTTCTTTCCATGCGTGAAGGCAGAGTTGATTCACATGTTTATTTCTACCATATAAAAAAATTGTCTACAATATTAATTTTCATGCGCGAAGACAGAGTTAAATCACTTTTTGAAATGATTAATATTAATTTTATTTTCAATTAAATTTGTCTACAATATAAAAAAACTTGCTTTATTAATAATCTAGACAATCTGTACATGGTTATATGGTCAAGCTTAACACCTCTCACACTCAATAGATATGTCTCCTCTAAATATATTCTTTCTTTTCACAACAATGAACTAACTATATATCTAGATAGAGAATGAACCTGGTGTGCTATGTTATGAATCACAAGAACAGATCTTGTGTACTTCATTAAACCATGGTCACGATAATATGCTTTCAGATACACTGGCGGCAAAGCAGTATGCCAATCATTTGCGATCAAGGCCTGATTTCCATCTCCATAGCAAACTCCACCACAAGGAACATGCCAAGGAACCTGAAAATCATTAACTTCGTTTATCCATTAAAATTAGAAAAATATAAGGATTTCATAAAAAACTCATCAGCAGATTGATTTTTGACTGTTGATATTTGCATATTTCCTGTGGCAGTCCTGTCTATTAAACAATGAAGCATGAAAGGATACATAAAAGTGATTATAAAGAGATACTATTAGGAGAGATTCAAAAGTAGTAATCTCTGACAAATGAAAATGGAGATGCCCCCATGTTGTCATATTAGGAGCCTGGTATGGCAAGGATCTTTGTTTGATCATGAAAGCAGAACTTATGCTAGTCAAATTTCCTGGAACAACAAATCTACTATAGTCATTTCCTATTTTCACCATTTTGTGCTAGTCAATCCTTTTAGCATATGTATTTTGATAAAATGATTTTTTAGGTAAATAATTAAGATAACTTGCAAGGGGGGTGAGAATTGACAAAACCGCGCCCAGGAGAACTAAACAGTTAGACTATAAGTATTTCTATGCACTAATGAAAATAAAGGTAGAAGCTACTTTCCATCATGTACCCTCCCCACAAAAAGAATATTTTATCCACCAATGGCAAAGCCCAGAATCCTTTTGCTTCATGCAACATTTCCTCCAGCCTACTTATAATAATTAGTCAATTCGATTAAAAAAATCTAGAGGGAATAGGAGCATGAGCATCCATATGCACAGACAATTTTGGATTCTATTTTCAAATTATCATATTAATTAAAAAATTAAAATATTAACATAAGCTATGTTTTGATGAAACTAATGAAACAAGTGTAGATAAGAAAAAAAATTAAAAGAGAAAAATAGAATGAAAAATTGGTCTAGTCTTTATACAAAAGTGAAATTCTGATACTGGGGACAGATGTCGTACAGGATGTCACGACATCGCGTTTTAGAACATGCAGATTGTATATGACCGTATAAACAGATTAAACAGGTAAATAACACAAGAGAATTGTTAACCCAGTTCGGTGCAACGTCACCTACATCTGGGGGCTACCAAGCCAGGGAGGAAATCCACTAAAATAGTGTTAGTTCGAAGATCTAACAGCCACTGTTTACAACCTTCTCACCTAACCACTACCCGTGCAACCTCTACCTAAGAGCCACTCTTAGATATGAGAACCCCTCTCACTCCCTCTCAATCACTCTCCCGTGTTTACAATTAAATCAAATACACACCAGAGATTGCTCTCTGAACAATAGAGATCAACTCTACACACTCAGGTCCAACACTTGATGTTAGGGTAACATCAAGGTGGCTCACAAAACACTCAAGTCCCAAAACTCACAAAATAACTCTTCAATCCCGGACTTGGTAGAAAACTCGTGCAGCCTTCATGTTTATATAGCAGTGTGCGTATCTGGGCTGCAACAACTTGCGCTGGATGAGATCTATCATTTTCCTGAAAATCTGCACTTAAAGATCTAAGAGATAAAGCTTGATCTTTTAGTTTTTATCTTTAATCTTTAATCCCTGAACGAACTATTCAAGTTTGTAATTCGAACTTTAATTATCTTTTAATTCGTTCCTAAAGATAGATCGCCAAATCTGTTGCTAACTGCACATTAATCTGTTAAAGATATAACAGATTTATGTGTCCAGTATTTTCGGGCAAGATGTCCTGGACATCGTATCCGACATCGTGGATCCTGCAGCTTCAATTCTTCATTTGACATTTTGTCTTGCCTTGTGCATTGTGCAGCCCGATCTGATTCCTTGACATAGCGTTGGACATCATGTGCAGCAACTCCAGCTTTCCTTCAATGTCTAAGTGCTTATGTTTTAACAAAATTTTAGCCAATCTTTTAAAACTCAGTAAAGCTAAGCACTAACAATCTCCCCCTTTGGCAAATTTTGTCTAAAACATACTTAGACACTTCCTGAGCAGGTACGAGCAGTTATGCAAGTGGGATCAGCAACTTTCATTATCAGAGTAATCAAGCACAGCGGTATCTGTAGTGGCGACAGCCAAAATTCTGCAAGTTGCAAGTCGTTTCCAGGATGTCAAGACATCTCACGTGACATCAGCTTTCTGCTCCCCCTGTCTCCATGCTCTTACTGCTGTGAAGCAGTTCACTGCAGCATCTTCTATCAGCTACTAGTCTTTTCCAGGATGTCAAGACATCTCACGTGACATCAGCTTTCTGCTCCCCCTGTCTCCATGCTCTAGCTGCAGCATCTTCTATCAGCTACTCGTAGTTACAGTAGCTTACATCAGTCATCAGTAGCAGCAGCAGTCTCCCCCTCAAAATCATGAATCATGCATACATCGTATCATACAACTCCCCCTCAAAATCATGAATCATGCATACATCGTATCCTACTACTCAAAATCATAAATCATGCATAATAATTACTCCCCCTTTTTAGACAGAATTTGACAAAAGTAGAATGCATGAAATTAATGTGCAAATATTACAGACCAATAACTAGTAAAAGTAAAAGCAAAAATAAAGGTCTGATGGTCATGGGGTGGCTTCAGAATCATCATCATCAGATTCTGTATCCTCTGCTGCATCTTCCTCAGCGACTTCTTCTTCTTCCTCAGCTGCTTCTTCTTCTTCCTCAGCTGCTTCACCATCATCAATGCCACTGTCTGAGAGTCTTTTGATCAGGCGTTCCAGCTCCATTTTCTTCTCTGTGGTGGCTTTGATGGTTGCTTCCAGCATCTTGCATGTGTCCTTGAGTTCAGCAATCAAAGCATCCTTGGACACAGCACCTGAAGCAGCAACTTTCCCTGATGTCGAGACAATGTCTGGGACATGTGTCCCTTCAAACAGTTTGTAATGCAGGGACAGAGCCGATTCTCTCTTCATCACAGAGTCAATGTTGTTTAAAATATTGGGATGTTGACTCAACATAATGCCACACAATACAGTAGGGAAGGCAATGGGTAATTTGACAGCAAAAGATTCTGAATGCTTTACAGTTTGATCAAAAATATAGTTTCCAAAATTAAATTTGGACTTGGTTCCAACAGCATACAGAAATTTACCCAAACCTGTGGCAACAGTGGAAGTATGATTGGTGGGTACCCAGTTTGCAGCGCCAATCCTTTGCAGGATTGCATACTTCACACTTAGCTTCCCTGCAGAAAGCTTCCCTTTCTTTGGCCAATGCTGGACTCGTTTGGCAGTGATTTCCTTGGCAATTTGATGCTCAGAAACAGCAATATCCACCACTCCTTCAGTTGGTCTGCCCAGGTATTTGTTGATTACAGCAGGGGAGAATCTAACACATTTTCCTCTGACAAACACTTTCTGATAATCATCACTCTTTCTGTTTGTTATGTCAGAGGGAATGTTGACAATGAATTCCCTGACTAGACTTTCATAGCAATCTCCCAACTTGGTGACAGTTTTCAGCAGTCCAGCAGCCTTGATGAGGTCCATGATCTCCTTGCAATCCAAGGCATCTCTTCCCAGTTCTCTTTCAACAGCAAGTCTGCGTTGATATACAAATTTCCACCTTTCAACATTGCCAATGGAGTGGAATGAAATGTTGTCCAATGGTGCATCAGGGACATTTCCAGGCACCTTTTTCCCTGATTTCTTGGCCCTCTTGATGTCGAGAACATCTAGTTCGACATCATCATCAGAATCAGATGAGGAAATTTCTTTCCTCTTCTTGGAAGGAATTGCAACCTTGCTCCATCTGGATGTGGTAGGAGTGATTGGTGTGCTCTTCTTCTGTGCCATGGTTTTGATTCGTCCAGACCTAGTAATTGGGGTTTTCCCCTTTCTGCTTTGTAATCTTTCTGCAATGCCAGGTGCCAACTTGTTGGCAATGGGTTCCTCATCAGATTCTACTTCTTCTAGGTCAATGAGGTCACCTGGAGCAGGTTCTGGTGCCTTTGGTGCAGGGGTCTCCTCTGTGGCTTGATCCTCTTCCTCTGTTGATTCCTCTTTACTGGATGAAGAGAGGACTTCAGCATTTGGGGTGAAAGATGTTGGAACATCTTTGTCAGCATCAGGGACAGAAACATTTGGGGTGGAAGATGTTGGAACATCTTCATCAGCATCAGGGACATAAGCATTTTTCAGAATGCTACTCACAATACTGCGGATCTTCTTATCCATCTCCGGGTCTACTTCCCTAGGACTTGTTGCAAGGCTAGGGTTTTCAGAATTCTTCACTCCCTGTTGTCTTTTGGGAACCAGTTTCTCAGGAACAGGGGCTTGACCAGGAATCATTTGTATGGGTTGGATATGGAATTCAGGTTGTTCCTGGTTTGATGGTGCTTTGGTGGATGATGGAGATGATGGTACAGAGGGTGAACCAGCAGATGAAGTATCTTTTGGTGAGGTAGCCATGGAGAAGCAGAGCTTTTGAAATGGTTTCGTGAAAATCTGAGAGGTGCTGGGGAATGCTGATGAAACCGAGAATGCCACGAAAATATAAATTTGAATGAGGAATGTAGAGGGGCGTGTGAAGCAACGGTCGAATCTGTTTTGGCCCAGTAGTGAATGTGCTATTAACGTTTGAGCACATTCAGATAGAAGTAATTGCTATAAGTCTTCTAGCAGACAAATGCCCAGCTTGCCCCTCAGTTTTTCAAACTGATTTGCATCCAATGCCTTTGTGAAAATATTTGCTATTTGTTCCTCAGTGTCAACGTGCTTCAGTGTGATCACTTTATCATCAACAAGATCTCTAATATAGTGATGTCTAATGTCAATGTGCTTGGTTCTGCTGTGTTGAACAGGGTTTTTAGAAATATTAATAGCACTCAAGTTGTCACAGTACAATGTCATGACATCTTGTTCGACATTGTACTCCTTGAGCATCTGCTTCATCCAAACTAGTTGTGAACAGCTGCTTCCTGCTGCAATATACTCTGCTTCTGCAGTAGATAGGGATACACAGTTCTGCTTCTTGCTGAACCATGAAATAAGATTGGTTCCCAAATAGAAGCATCCACCAGAAGTGCTTTTTCTGTCATATGCACTTCCAGCCCAATCAGCATCACAATACCCAACCAGCATTGAATCTGAACAATGACAGTACATAATCCCATAGTCACTAGTGCCATTTACATACTTCAGAATTCTCTTTACTTGATTCAAGTGACTTATCTTAGGATTGGCTTGATATCTTGCACAAACACCTACTGCATAGGTGATGTCAGGTCTGCTAGCTGTTAAATATAGTAAGCTCCCAATCATGCTTCTGTACAGGCTTTGATCAACACTGGTGCCAGCTTCATCTTTTGACAGCTTCAAGTGAGTAGGTGCAGGTGTTCTTTTATGGCTGGCATTTCCCATCCCAAACTTCTTGACAATGTTCTTTGCATACTTGCTTTGTGAGAGGAATATGGAGTCTTCCATCTGTTTCACTTGGAGTCCCAGAAAATAAGTCAGCTCTCCAACAAGACTCATCTCAAATTCAGATTGCATCTGTCGGACAAAATGTCGAAGCATCTCATTCGACATCCCTCCAAACACAATGTCATCAACATATATCTGTGCTATCATCAAGTTTTCAGCATCTTGTTTGACAAAGAGAGTCTTGTCAATTCCTCCCTTCCTATACCCTTGCTGAGTAAGGAACTCTGTTAGCCTTTCATACCAAGCTCTTGGAGCTTGCTTCAATCCATAGAGAGTCTTCTTGAGCCTGTATACATGCTCTGGATGAGTTGGATCTACAAATCCCTTTGGCTGCTCCACATAGACTTCTTCATTCAGGTATCCATTCAGAAACGCGCTCTTCACATCCATCTGGTACAGCTTGAATTTGAGGATGCAAGCTACACCAAGTAACAATCTGATGGACTCAAGTCTAGCAACAGGGGCGAAAGTTTCATCAAAGTCTACACCTTCAATCTGAGTGTAGCCTTGAGCAACAAGTCTGGCCTTGTTTTTGGTTATAACACCTTCTTCATTGGTTTTGTTCTTGAAGATCCACTTGGTGCCAATCACATTAGTTCCCTCGGGTCTAGGAACTAGCTCCCAAACTTCATTCCTTTTGAATTGCCCCAATTCTTCTTGCATAGCATTGATCCAGAACTCATCAGTCAGTGCCTCTTTCACATTCTTTGGCTCAGTTTTGGAGACAAAGCATGAATTGGAGACAATCTCAATCTCCCTTGATCTTGTAGTGACTCCTCTGTTTGGATCTCCTATAATCAGCTCCTTGGGGTGCATCTTCTGGATTTTAATGGAGGGTCTCTTGTCAGGTTGATTGATGTTTGGTTCGTCTGTAGCAGAATCAGAGTTTTCTGCATTTTCTGCATTTTCTGCACTTTTAGCTGTGTCTGCATTATCTCCCGATGTTCTGACATCTTCTTCGACATCCTTCTTTCTTGCTGGAGTTAGATCATCAACAACCACATTGATGGATTCCATCACAGTTCTGGTTCTGGAATTGAATACTCTATATGCTCTGCTGTTTGTGGAGTATCCCAAGAATATTCCTGCATCACTTTTTGGATCCATCTTTCTCCTTTGCTCTCTATCTGCCAAAATGTAACATGGACTTCCAAAGATGTGGAAGTGCTTGACAGTTGGCTTCCTCCCTTTCCAGATTTCATACAGTGTGGTTGGAGTCCCTCTTCTAAGTGTGACTCTGTTGTGGATGTAGCATGCTGTGTTCATGGCTTCAGCCCAGAGATTATAGGGAAGTTCTTTGGCATGAAGCATGACCCTAGCAACTTCTTGCAAAGTCCTGTTTTTTCTTTCAACTATGCCATTTTGTTGTGGTGTAATGGCTGCAGAGAACTCATGAGTGATGCCTTCAGATGTGCAAAATTCAGTAAACTTGCCGTTTTCAAACTCTCGGCCATGGTCACTCCTGATTCTCTTGATGACACAGTCTTTTTCTCTTTGAAGTCTTAGACTCAACTCCTTGAATACTTCAAAGGTATCTGATTTCTCTCTGATAAAGTTGACCCAGGTAAATCTGGAGAAATCATCCACAACAACATAGGCATACCTCTTTCCTCCAAGGCTTTCAACTTGCATAGGCCCCATCAAGTCCATGTGAAGTAGTTCCAGCACCCTGGAAGTGGTCTGATGTTGAAGCTTCTGGTGGGACATCTTGACTTGCTTCCCAATCTGACATTCACCACAGATTCTGCCTTCTTCTATTTTCAGATTGGGAATGCCTCTAACAGCACCTTTGTCAATGATTTTCTTCATGCCCCTTAAGTGCAGATGTCCAAATCTTTGATGCCATATTTTGACTTCATCTTCTTTGGAGAATAGACATGTGGAGGAGTAACTGGTTTCTAGAGGTGTCCATAGGTAACAGTTGTCCTTTGATCTGCTGCCCTTCATTAGAACTTCACTCTTCTCATTTGTCACCAAGCATTCTGACTTTGTGAAGTTTACATTGAATCCTTCATCACACAACTGACTGATGCTGATCAGGTTTGCAGTCAGTCCCTTCACCAGCAGTACTTTGTTCAGACTAGGAAGTCCATCATGGACTAGCTTTCCCATTCCAGTGATCTTTCCTTTAGAGCCATCTCCAAATGTCACATAGCTAGTGAAGCAAGGTTCAATGTTCACCAGGAATTCTTTAACTCCTGTCATGTGTCTGGAACAGCCGCTATCTAGGTACCAATCTTCCTTAGCTGATGCTCTAAGTGAAGTGTGAACAACAAGACTAACAGTCTTGTGTTTTGGAACCCATATCATCTTCCTTCCGCTGCTGCTACCTTGAGTTCCATGATGTGGATGGCCATGTAAATGATAGCAAAAGGGCTTTATGTGACCATACTTGCCACAGTAGTGACACCTCCACTTCATTCTTTTGCTCTTTTTCTGCTGCGTTCCATGATGTCGAGACCGATGTTGTGACATCGTGGCTCCAGTGCTGTATTTGGCAGGAACAAATTCTGTCATGGTCGTTCTGCCAGCAGACTTATGATTAAATCCAAGTCCTCTCTGGTTTCCACCATTCTTCCCAAGCTGTAGCACCTCATCAAGCAAATCTGAGCCTTTATTCAGCATCTTTATTGATTTTGTCATGTTTTCCAGTTTAGAGTTCAGAAAACCAATTTCTCCTTTAAGTTCAGAGATTTCCTCTTCATGTGCCTCCTTCTCAGCCTCCAGATTTGCAATGACCTTCTTTAGTTGTGCTTCTTGCTGAAGAATCTTCTCACTTTTGACGCATAGTTCTCTATAGGATATAGCAAGCTCATCAAAAGTGATTTCACTATCTGTATCACTTGAATCTTCAGCAGATTCAAATCTCCCAGTGAGTGCATTCACATCTCTGTCAGAATCACTTTCTGGTTCACTCTCTGTATCATCAGACCGACATACAGAAAGTCCTTTCCTCTGTTTCTTGAGATGAGTGGGACATTCAGCTTTGATGTGTCCATAGCCTTCACACCCATGGCATTGAACTCCTTTGCTGTGACTGGGCTTTTCATCTGACCTTTTCTGGTATTCACTACCTTTCCTGATGTCGAAAGGGATGTTCCGGACATGTGGTTTCTTCCTTCTGTCCATTCTGTTCAGCACTTTGTTGAACTGTTTTCCAAGGAGCACAACTGCATTAGTCAGACCTTCATCAGTATCCAGGTCATACTCATCTTCTTCTCCTTCATCATTGGACACGAACGCCAGGTTTTTGCTCTTCTTTTCAGTCCTATCCGAGAGTCCTAGCTCAAAGGTTTGAAGGGAACCAATGAGTTCATCTACTCTCATGTTGCAAATGTCTTGGGCCTCCTCTATTGCAGTGACTTTCATGTCAAATCTCTTAGGCAACGATCTGAGGATCTTTCTCACCAGCTTTTCATCTGTCATCCTTTCTCCCAAGGCAGTGCAAGCATTGGCAATTTCAAGAATGTTCATGTGGAAGTCATGAATACACTCTTCCTCCTTCATCTTCAGATTTTCGAATTTTGTAGCCAAAAGTTGCAATCTGGACATCTTCACTTTGGAGGTTCCTTCATGAGTGGTTTTCAGGATCTCCCATGCATCCTTGGCCACAGTGCATGTGTTGATCAGTCTGAAGATATTCTTGTCAACTCCATTGAATAGAGCATTCAAGGCTTTGGAGTTTCCAAGTGCCAATTCGTCTTCTTCTTTTGTCCAGTCTTCTTCTGGCTTTAATCCATCAGTGGGCTTTCCTTCTGTGTCCAGCATCTTGGGATGTTCCCAGCCTTTGATGACAGCTTTCCAGGTTCTGCTATCCAGTGATTTGAGGAAGGCCACCATCCTTGCTTTCCAGTATTCATAGTTGGTTCCATCCAGGATTGGTGGTCTGTTCACTGGTCCTCCTTCTTTCTCCATGTTCATCAGAATTTATCTCCCTAGATCTCACTCAGTGATTTCGAGTGCCTGCTCTGATACCAATTGAAATTCTGATACTGGGGACAGATGTCGTACAGGATGTCACGACATCGCGTTTTAGAACATGCAGATTGTATATGACCGTATGAACAGATTAAACAGGTAAATAACACAAGAGAATTGTTAATCCAGTTCGGTGCAACGTCACCTACATCTGGGGGCTACCAAGCCAGGGAGGAAATCCACTAAAATAGTGTTAGTTCGAAGATCTAACAGCCACTGTTTACAACCTTCTCACCTAACCACTACCCGTGCAACCTCTACCTAAGAGCCACTCTTAGATATGAGAACCCCTCTCACTCCCTCTCAATCACTCTCCCGTGTTTACAATTAAATCAAATACACACCAGAGATTGCTCTCTGAACAATAGAGATCAACTCTACACACTCAGGTCCAACACTTGATGTTAGGGTAACATCAAGGTGGCTCACAAAACACTCAAGTCCCAAAACTCACAAAATAACTCTTCAATCCCGGACTTGGTAGAAAACTCGTGCAGCCTTCATGTTTATATAGCAGTGTGCGTATCTGGGCTGCAACAACTTGCGCTGGATGAGATCTATCATTTTCCTGAAAATCTGCACTTAAAGATCTAAGAGATAAAGCTTGATCTTTTAGTTTTTATCTTTAATCTTTAATCCCTGAACGAACTATTCAAGTTTGTAATTCGAACTTTAATTATCTTTTAATTCGTTCCTAAAGATAGATCGCCAAATCTGTTGCTAACTGCACATTAATCTGTTAAAGATATAACAGATTTATGTGTCCAGTATTTTCGGGCAAGATGTCCTGGACATCGTATCCGACATCGTGGATCCTGCAGCTTCAATTCTTCATTTGACATTTTGTCTTGCCTTGTGCATTGTGCAGCCCGATCTGATTCCTTGACATAGCGTTGGACATCATGTGCAGCAACTCCAGCTTTCCTTCAATGTCTAAGTGCTTATGTTTTAACAAAATTTTAGCCAATCTTTTAAAACTCAGTAAAGCTAAGCACTAACAAAAAGCAATGCATGTAAATGTATTCTATACCAATTGTTGTGTCCTAGGATCACTAGGCTTGATTAAATAAATAAGACAGAATAAGTTTATTAAAAGGTTTCTGGTTTTATTTCCTTTTTAAAATAAGGAGTGTCCTTAGTGATTCAATTAATTACTTATGCATGTTAATTAAATTAAAAGCTAGTGGTGAAGATAAAATATATATAAATCAATAATTATAAAATAAAATAAAAACAACTACTCATATAAAAAATAATGACACTGACTCGATAAAAGGGCACGTTGAGTCTCACTTTTAAGATCTATTTAAGATATTTAATAGCAACATTTGTATTTGGAAACAATTGTACTCCATAGGCTCCCTACCCACCTGCAATGATCTCTCTAGGAGGACTGAAACAATTGTATTTTGAAAAACTAAATTGATGTATGCTTTCATTTTCTTCCATAAGGTAAAACAAAAAAAAACATTGAATTAGAGTTGTATACAAGAAGCATGGAACCTAGGACTCCAATTATGCCAGTATGCCAAACGGACAAGAAAATATTAACTATATCATGGTTATGGGCTTACGACAAAAAAAAATATCATGTCCAGAGTACCACTAAGCCTCACAGTATGTCATTGACTACACAAATATGAATGAACATTTCTAAGATAAAACACATTGACTATTGGATGCATAACTAGTTCCTAGTCCGGAATATAGATAGTTAGCATCTAATACCTAGCTGGATTATTATCAGTCATGTCAGCTTGGTCATTGCAGACCATGCGGCGAGCATCATGACTAGAATAATCAAATTTTCAGTCATCAACAATGGTGCCCTCAAAATGAACACCTTGACTGGGTAGTTTTGTCAAGGGAAAGAACAAGGACTGATCAATAATAATTGGAATACTATGCACCTCAGAATAAATAATACCATCCTGAATTTTCAAGTTATTATAGAAGACTCTAACTAATTCAGGAAAGTCAGGCAGTTTCAGAGACATAAACTCAGTCAAAGCAGAATTTTGAAACACTTGGTAACAATCAAATGTTTTGCCATAAAAAAATCAAGATCAAGGTACTTAGGGTTGAGAATGAATCTATTGCAAAATTGAGAATAGTACCTTTGGCATTGATCATTTGAAGAAAACAATGTAGATGATCGAGGAGATGAAAGGGAGGGAGGAATTGGTGCGGGTGAGTCTCTAGAAGTTCCTTAGCGGTGGTGGTGGAGGAAGATCCTTTGCGCTTCTTTGATGATTCTGCCATTTAAAGATGTTGCAATAGATTTTGATCTATGGGTTTGAAAGAGAATTGAAAATGATGAAGATTGGGCTTTGTTTGAAGTGATTTGGTGAAGAAATGAGGAAGATACGAGCTTGTGCCGTCACTTGAATGGAGGTTAGGGTCTGTGCACGAGGCTCTGTGAAAAAAGTGCCTATTTATAGAAGAAGACGCTTTGTAATCAATTATAAGCCATTGTAATCGATTACAGGAGTATCCTGTAGCATATGCACCCAGCTGGTAATCGATTAAGGCTTATGTAATCGATTACAACCCTGTTGTTCTAATGTAATCAATTATAGGGAATGGTAATCGATTACCAGTCCCTTAAAGAAGGCTTTTTCACTAAAATCTAACTATTTCTAAGTCAAATATACATCTAACTATAATAATCAACCTCAATCAACAACATTCAAATCAACTAGCATAATCAAACACATTCAATCATAAACGCAATCAAAACACATTCATCCAACAATTATTAATCATAAACAAATCTAATCAAATTAACAATCAACTAACTATACATAATAATTTATATTCCTATTAAAAATATTCAAACAAAGATAACGAAGAACAATTATTTATATGGCAAATAATAACTAATATAAATATTAATAACACATAAGCAACTAGACTCATAGTCAATCCTATTGATCATAAGGAGGATAAAACTCATTTGAGTTACCTATTGTCTATATCATTGATATCTAGAAGACCTAATTCTCTCCTAATTGCAAAGAATGTTTCTTTAGGGAGAGGTTTTGTAAAGATATCAACAAGCTGATTCTTTGTATGAACAAATTCTAGAACACAATCTCCCTTTTGAACATGATCTCTCAAGAAATGATGTCTTATTTCTATGTGTTTGGTTCTTGAGTGTTGAACAGGTTTCTTAGATAGATTTGTAGCAGTCGTGTTATCACATCTTATATGAATATGATCAAGTAATATTTCATAATAAAAAAGTTGTTGCTTCATCCAAAGAATTTGGGCACAACAACTGCCAGCAGAAATGTATTCTGCTTCTGCAGTAGATAAGGAAACACTATTTTGTTTCTTACTATGCGAAGAAACTAGAGCAGATCCAATGAAATGACAAGTTCCATTGGTGCTCTTTCTATCATTTTTAGAACCGGCAATGTCAGAATCAGAATATCCTATTAAATTGCATGTGGAATTTTTAGGATACCATAAACCTATATTCATAGTGCCTAATAGATATCTTATAATTATCTTAAGGGCACTAAGATGTGATTGTTTGGGATTTGATTGAAATCTAGCACACATACACACACTAAACATAATATCTGGTCTACTAGCAGATAAATAAAGAAGTGATCTGATCATACCTCGATATTGCTTAACGTCTATTGATTGACCGGTTTCATCTTTATCTAGATAGCAAGCAGTACTCATTGGTGTAGCCATATGCTTAGCATTCTCCATCTCAAATCTGTGAATCAATTCCTTGCAATACTTTGATTGATTGACAAATATTCCATTCTTGGTTTGCTTGATTTGCAACCCAAGAAAGAAATTAAGTTCTCCCATCATTGACATTTCAAACTCACTTTGCATGTCTTGAGAGAATTCTTTGCATAAAGAGTCATTAGTGGATCCCAAGATAATATCATCAGCATAGATTTGAACTAATAAAATATCATTTAATTTCTTCTTAATGAAGAGAGTAGTATCCTCTTTACCTCTAGAGAAATCCTTTTCTAAAAGGAACTTACTCCAACGCTCATACCAAGCCCTAGGGGCTTGCTTTAAGCCATATAAAGCCTTTTTCAATTTGAAGACATGACTAGGCTTAGCCGAGTTTTCAAATCCAGGGGTTGATCTACATATACTTCCTCTTGGATGAAGCCATTCAAAAAGGCACTCTTCACATCCATTTGATAAAGTTTAAAATCCATAATGGATGCATAGGCTAATAACATTCTTATCACTTCTAATCTAGCAACAGGAGCATATGTTTCCTCATAGTCTATCCCCTCTTCCTGATTGTATCCTTTGGCAACTAACCTAGCCTTATTTCTAATAACTATGCCATTTTCATTTAACTTGTTTCTAAATACCCATTTTGTTCCAATAACTGGGTAGTTTTCAGGTTTCTCAACTAACTCCCAAACGTTATTTCTTTCAAATTGGTTTAACTCTTCCTGCATAGCTATTATCTAATGTTCATGAATTATGGCTTCTTTCAAATTTTAAGTTTCAATCATAGAAACAAAAGCCATATTATTGCATATATCTTTAAGAGAATGTCTAGTTACCCGTTTTGATATATCACCAATGACATTGTCAAGAGGATGATATCTAGAAGCTCTCCATTCTCTTGGAAGATCATCATTTGTTTTGATTTCATAAATTTGAGAATCTTCATTATTTCCATCTCCTTTTCCTTTGTGATCTTCTCCATGAATATGCATGTCTTCTAATGATTCTGAAATCTCATCTAGTATGAATTTTCTTGGCAAAATTGCATTAGATTCATCAAAAGAAACATGAATGGATTCTTCAATAATCATAGTTCTTTTGTTATATATTCTAAATGCTTTACTTTGCAATGAATACCCAAGAAAAATACCTTCATCATATTTAGCATCAAACTTACCTAAATTATCTTTACCATTGTTTAGCACAAAACATTTACATCCAAATACATGAAGATGTGAAATGTTAGGTTTTCTTCCATTATATAACTCATATGGAGTTTTCTTCAAGATTGGTCTTATTAAAGCCCTATTCATGATATAGCATGAAGTATTTATGGCTTCAGCCCATAAATATTTTGGGAGAAAGGTATCATTTAATAAGGTTCTAGCAATTTCATCTAAGGATCTATTTTTCCTCTCGACAACTCCATTTTGTAGAGGAGTTCTGGCTGCAGAAAAATTATGCCCAATGCCATGTTCATCACAAAATGATTCAAAATCTTTGTTTTCAAATTCTCCTCCATGATCACTCCAGATAGATGCAATTTTAAGATTTTTCTTATTTTGAATAACTTTGGCAAGTTTCTTGAATGCATGAAATGCATCACTTTTATAAGTAAGAAATAATGTCCATGTATATCTAGAGTAATCATCAACAACAACAAGAGCATAATAATTCCCTCCAAAACTCATAGTTCTAGAAGGGCCAAATAGATCCATATGCAACAATTGTAAAGGTTGAGTTGTTGAAACAATATTCTTAGATTTAAATGAAATCCTTACTTGTTTTCCAATCTAACATGCATCACATAATCTATCTTTTTCAAATTTGAGTCTTGGTAAACCAATAACTAAATCTTTTGATGAAATCAGTTTATTTAAATATTCCATATTCCATAACCATGGATCATCATCCTTACTGAGAAAACATTGATCATGATTTCGTTTTTGATTTAAATCTATCATGTAAACATTATTTATTCTATAACCTATATGCTTTATATTCCTATCATGCTCATTTTCAATAACACATTTATTAGAATCAAATGATACTAGATAGCCTTTATCACATAATTGATTGACACTAAGCAAACTATGTTTAAGACCTTCAACAAGTAGAACATTCTCAATGGAGGAAGATGAGTTTGTACCTATTTTTCCAACTCCAAGAATTCTACCTTTATTGATGTCGCCATAAATCACATGTCCGCTTTTCTTGGGAGAGATATGAGTGAACTTTGATGCATCTCCCGTCATATGTTTAGAGCATCCGCTATCTATGTGCCATTTCTTCTTTAAGGATACCTATATAATCATATTTGAGACTTAGGCACCCAAGCTTTATTGGGTCCTTGTGTGTTAGTTTTAACAAGAGATCCTTTTGGGACCCATATCATTTTAATATTGTTACTATTTTTCTTAAAGTAGCATGTAGAAGTACGATGCCCTTTTTTTCCACAATAAAAACAAGTTAAGGAAGGAGAACTATATTTTTGTGTGGATGCAAAGAAATTTTTATAAAATTTTTGTTGTTTATTAGGCTTATATCCTAATCAGGCCTTATCAAAGACACATCTTTGCTTTCTTAATATGACGTCTAAGTTACTTTTACCAATGGAAAATTTTGCGAGAGTTTTTCAAATCTTTAATTTCTTCTATGTACTTGATACAACAATTACATGAATTAGATATTTCTATATTATCATGCATGGTAGAAGAATGAATTGTATCATTTGATCTTAGAGTTATAACTTCAGTTTTGAGATTTTCTAATTCTTTATTTAATTTTAAAACTTATTTTTCTAAGTCTGAAATTGTTTTCTTAGAAGATGAAACTAGTTTTGCAAGTTTAATTGATTCTTTATGCAAATCAACAAATGCATCTTGTAATTCATCAAATGAAATGGATAAGTTGTTATCAGAAGATGTTACCTCTTCATCGCTTTCATAACTCTTGGCCATTAGACTCAGGTTTACAACTTCATTTTCTGAATCTTCAAATAAGTCCATATCATTGTCATCCCATGTAATGTAGGCCTTCTTTGCATTCTTTTCGTTAAAAGCTTTCTTTTCAGATTTCTCTATTCTTTTCTTGAAGATTGGGCAATTAACCCTCAGATGCCCAGGTTGATTGCATTCATAACATCTTAGAGTAGAGGATGAATCTTCTGCCCTTTTCTTTGGTTTAAAGTTTGATCTTCTTTGATTTCTTCTTACTCACAAGAATTTGTTGAATCTTTTTACAAATAAACTAAGATCATCATCTTTGTCTATTTCAATTAAGTCCTCCTTATCACTCTCTTCTTGGATTGAAGATGAAGCTTTAAGAGTGATTCCTTTCTTCTTCTTATCATTTTCTTCATGTTGATTCAATCTCATTAATTCCATTTCTTGTTCCTATAACTTTCCAAACAAAGTGGCAAGAGACATGTTAGATAGATCTCGTGATTCAGTAATGGTTGTTACCTTGGGTTTCCATTCCCTGCTTAAGCATCTCAAAACTTTATTTATAAGATCTTCATTTGGAAAGATTTTTCCTAAAGATGCAAGATGATTAATTATATGAGTGAACCTCTTTTGCATGTCTTGTATGCTTTCATTTGTATTCATTCTAAATAATTCATATTCACGAGTCAATGTATTTATCCTGGATCTTTTTACATCTATTGTACCTTCATGTGTTACTTGTAGGGTATCCCACATATCTTTTGCACTTTTACAATTTGATACCCTAACGTACTCATCCATTCCTAAAGCAGATGCAATTATATTTTTGGCTTTTAAATTGTATTGAACTAATCTCTTTTCTTCCTCACTCCATTCTTCCCTAGGTTTTTCTATGGTTGTATTTCCTGCTACCATAATGGGAATGTAGGGCCCAATTTTTATTGCTTCCTAGATATTAAGATCTTTTGCCTCTATAAAAATTTGCATGCGGGTTTTCCAATAATGGTAACCCACGCCATTAAAAATAGAAGGCCTATTTATAGAATTCCCTTCGGGAAATAAATAATTTGATGAGACCGTTATTCTTGAAGCTTCTAAACTTTATACAAAAATGAAGCTCTGATACCACTTGTTAGACAAGTGGCCTTAGATATCTTTAAGAAGAGGGGGTTGAATTAAGATATCAAAGACTATTCCCCAATCAAAACTTTTAACTCTCTTCTTGAATTAATAATTTACCCTTAATATAAATTACTTAAAAGATAATTCAAAGTAAACTTCTTTAAAGCAAAAGATGAATGACAATAAATAAAAGAAGTTTAAGGGAAGAGAGAATGCAAACTCAGTTTTTATACTGGTTCGGCCACGCCCTGTGCCTATGTCCAGTCCCCAACCAACCCGCTTGAGATTTCCACTATCTTGTAAAATGTCTTTTACAAAGTCTGAACCACACAGAGATAACCCTTCCCTTGCGTTCAGAATTCCTTACAACTCAAGAGACACTCGGTCCCTTAATCAATCTCTTTGAATAAGAAGAGGAAGAAGAAGAATTCTCTCTTTTAAGAGAAAGATATAACAATTGAAGATCACTCAAGATTCCTTATTGAATTTGCAAGTGCTTGGCCAAGAAATATTTTAGAGGATAAGACAATTTAGTTTTTGAGAGGATGAGAGTCTTTGTGCAAAATTAGTTTTTGTAAAGAGTGGTCACTCTAGTCAACACCAATATCATAGAAGTGAGAAAACGCAAAATTCGAAATAACCCTGCCATATAGTATAAATAAACAAATCAAAAAGAAAAACTGGAATGAATCCAACAAGAGAGAGCAAAAGGAGGAAAATAAGAGGTTTATGAAAGATCACGCTTGAATTCTTGTTTGTAACCGAGTTCTTTGAGACGAGCGTGGCCGGAATCAAGTGGGGCGTGTCCATTTGCAACCACATGAGAAACAAGATTTTGTCAGAGCCCATCATTAAGCACTAAAAGAGAGAGAGAGAGAGAGAGAGAGAGAGAGACATGTACAGAAAACATTTAAATGCAATGAAGTATTCAAAGTGTTGATACTTTCTCACATGTTCATGGTAGATAGATCCATCTAGAGGCAGAATCTTCCTTGCTCTTTGTAGCTCCTTTTCTGGCCTAATCTTTTCTCGACTGTCAAAGGAATTTGCATCAATGCAAAAAAGAATAATATAGTCATGAGCCACAGTGCTATTTGTCAAGGGCTAGTGTTGGGTCAAAATAGCTAATAGTTGTTTTTAGATAACATCACACTGCATTGCTGCAAGCTGTTTTCCATGAAAAATGTTTGGAGAAAGAAAACCATCCTGGTTTATGATGAACCATATAGCATATCTATTTAAAGGTTTTCATGGAAAACATTCAAATAGATAAAGAAAGGAGTTTCCAACATTCAAATAGCAAATGTACAAACCTCCATCTTCATTGCTTCCAATATTAACACAGGTTGTCCTTCCTCCACTCTTGTCTTGTTCTCCACTCTTGTCTGAACACTGCTTTCTTAGTAGGGTACACCTTGTACTCTAATCCTCTTTTTAATAAAATTTGGCTTATTTAAAAAAAATTAAGCAAGTAATTTGTCTTAATTGAAAGTCAGAACTTAATCTAATTCCTAAAAGATAAAAAAAAATGCAGTTGGCAGGATAAGATGAGATGCACAATCAATGGCATATCCCAGTTTCCTGCTCTCTGAGGCACCTACTGTAGTGTGCACAAAGAGAAAAGAACACTTATCAATAGAAGACTTCTGTGATTTATTTATAGTAATGTTCAATTGTCAAATTAAAATCAATCTATTTTCAGACTTAAGACTTAATCAGTGAGCTATTCTATTCTTAAACAAGTCAAACGCAATACACACAGATAATAAGCTTACTTATAAACAGGAGATTCACATGTTACTTATCTCACATATAAGCATCCAAAATTCCAAATAACTTATCCTTGCAACATCCAAAATACTGTTTTCTATAATCCAATGAAATAATCCTAAATATAAAGGATGACATAAATTTGTTAGAAGAAAATTTTCTTTGGAGTTTCACTACCACTACTCTGTCCTTATTTAACTAACAACAACTGCAAATTATTTTGTAGAAACTGCAGAAATCTAGTCAGTGAATCCTCCTTTATAGCAAATAATATAAAATAATAAGATGTGAGATGAAGCAGAGAATATAAAGTATGTTAAAATTTATTCCATCTTTCTCATGCTACTAGTACATAAACATGAAAATAGCTCATATACACCCTAAAAAGGAAACCGATTAACCAAACTAAGGATCTATTACTATTACCAAGTTCATGAATCAAGTTGAAAAGCTACTACCGATTCCTCCACAATTCATGTATGCTCATAAATTAGAATTGGCTTCTTACTTACCAATCCAATCCATCCCATAAACTTTGTAGCCATTAGCATTCAGCTGCTTTGCAAAATAGATAATCATGATTTGTCTAAGCAAAGGAAACAAAAGAACAACATATCCCCTTAAAAATGAGGGTCATTTGCTTTGGTCAACAGTAAAAGGAAAGCTTTTTATTGGTCAGCTCAAAAGAAAAATCTGAACGCATGAGCCTTGGGGCCATGACCCATACCATTGTTCAATCCGCCGAAGTTCCACAAACTTGCCAATTGCCCCAAGCCCTTGTTGCCAGACATTTTGGTTATATGACTAACTAGATATCTCCAACGGTACAGTCTATTGGAATTAAAGTAGCTTAACTTCATTGTTTTATAAATTTTTACATGGATTTCAATTTTCAATTCATCATAATGCATATATATATATATATATATATATATATATATATATATATATATATATATATATATATATATCATTTATTTTTGTTTCAACTTAATATTGTTAACTAATTTCTAATTCAATTTTTAAGTGATAAAAACATAGAAAGTATTTAAAATAGTAAAAAAATATAACAAATTTATTGCATAAATATAGTAAAACAATTTGTTGAAACAATATAAACATAAAAAAATTATTTAAATATATATTTTTTTGGCACAGAGATAAAAATATATTATACATTATATAAAATACAAAACATTATATAATTAAAATAATGTTTTATTTTTAGTTTGTATTAGAAACCTTTTTATTAATTATGTTCCACCAAAGTTTATTTGAAGTTAATGCAATTTGCCTTTGACAAATAAGTACTCTCCATGATAGTTATATTGTATATAAGTTTTTCTTATAGGTATGTTGAAATATCAAGATGACCGCCACTTGATACTCTATCTAATGATGTATACTTTTTGAATATTGTGAGAATAATCAAAACCATCGTCATGCGTATGTTATTTGCTTTAGACAATTATATTATATATGCAATATGATATATTTATATAGTATATATATGTTTAATTGCATTCATACGTCAAGCACATGCTAGATCATATATAAATGTGAAAATAGACAAGTCATTACCAATCCAATCCAATTTATTTATTCCTTTTCTCTCACATATCATCCATTACGTATCTCACTTTCTTTTCTTTCTTTTCTTTCTTTTCTTTCTTTCCTATCTATCTCTCTCCTTCCGCCCAACTCACTCCAGGCCTAGTTTCTCTCTGAAATAATGATGACAGGACCCTTGCCAAATATGAATATGCCTTATTTGATCATGAATCCCAAGGAAAACCATATTTGCCTTATAAGCTTAAGAAATTTATTTAACAATCAAGATGGATACAGCAGTTAAATGTTTTTATCAAATCAATCCACACAAACTGTAGAGGAAAGCACTTACCTTTGAATAAACAGCTACATTAACATCATTGATTGCACCAGCAGCTTCAACTCTAAAATAGTTATCTTTTACATATGTTGATTTCACTTCTAAAACAGGAGATCCATTATGTTCTGTCTGAAAGATATAATATCATCTTGAGTTAATGTTTTTGGAGAATTTGTGGCGTAATTGAACAGGGAAAAATTAGTTTCATTTGATACCTCAATTAGGTATCTACCATCAGGCTGATAAGTGATGGTAAGCTTCATGATCTTTGAGCTACCACTACCATATTCATTATCCCACTCAAATTCCATTCTATGCTTAGCTTGATGATGGATTCTGAAAGGTGGAGTAGAATACCATATAGGGAGCAAGCTGCTGCCCCCTGAACATCCTTATGTAAATACCAAGGCAAATTACAAAAACAACTCAACATTACACAGCAAGAATGGGACAATTTACCAAGGGGATTTCTAGCCAATATGAAATGCTCTTTTTCAATGAGGCATTTCACGTCTAGCATCTTTTTCAATTTACCAGGAGTGTATAGAATGTTCTTTTTCAATTTGCCACAACTTTTGCACGATAGCATCTTCTGAGCTTTCTCACTTCCTTCATTTTCTCCACACTTGCAAATTCGACAATAGCTCCTATTGGCATTACATCACATTCATTAAGAAAGACACAACATTAAAAGACAACGCCAAACACTCTTAGTCAAAAGAGAAGAGAAGGCTCACCACAACATCATTTGACTCGAAGCGGCGAGCGTACTCCTCGGCAGCGATCATGGCGGCGGCGCCCTTGCGTTGGAGGGCAATGCGCTTGGCCTTCATGGAGGCGGACTCATCGAGCGCATTAGGGCCAAGAGGAAGAGCGTCGGACGGAGGCGGAAGTGGCGGCAGAACCTTGGGGACGGGGACCTGAACAGTGGCATCGTCCCTACGTGTGTCGGCGAGGAAGTCGTGGAGCGCTGAAACGTCGTGAACGAAGGCATTGGGAGCATCGGGAGCAGCGTGGAGCGCGCGCGGAAATCCTAGCATGCAGAAACAGATTTGGCAATTGCAATCAAAACACAAACGAAAGGGGAAGAAGAAGAAAGTGAAGCACTCATTTCATATCATGTAATGTAATTGAAAAGAAGAGGGGAAAGAAATAAAGAGAGAGAGAGAGAGAGAGAGAAAGCATTACCATGTAATTGGACAAGCTACAAAATACCATTTTGTGTTGTAGTACCATGTAATTGGACAAGCTACGAAATGTCATTTTGTGTTGTAGCATTACAATGTAATTGGACAATTTACCAGGGAGATGGTAACTTCATCAAGTCTAAGTCCAAGTCTCCCACTTGGTTTAAGGATTCGAAAAGCGAGCAGTCCAAGAGTGTGTTACAAAGAAGGCTGAAGAGGAGTCATTGCAGCAGGTGAAGAGGATTCGTTGCAGTAGGTGAAGGAGCGAGCAGTCCAAGTCTCCCACTTTCACAGGTTGTTGTCGTCAATGGGGGAGGATGAGCAAATGGCTGAGCTTGTAAGCTAGGGTTAGTAATTAGTAAAGGAACGAATATGAAGGCGGTTTTTCTTGAAACCCGTTGTTGTTTAAGCTTTTGATAATTACATAAATGCCACCATGTCACATTCTAAGACGGTTATTTATAACCGCCTTAGAATGTACGACGTAAAAACAAATTTTTGTTCCCCTAATTACAAAAATTGCCACCGTGTCATATTCTAAAATGGTTCTCCAAAACCGTCATAGATGGCGCATCATAAATACAATGTTTTCTAGTAATGAAGTGAGGAAGAGGTTGAAACCCCTGAGGAGAGTGAGGAGGTGCAAGCCTTGAAGGCGGAACTTGAAAGGGTGCAAGCAGTCAAGGAAAAATTCAAGACAACAGCTATCAAGGTCCGAAAAGAATGTGACGAACTAAGAGACGTCAATGTGGCCATCGCAGAAGCATTGGAATGGGAAACAAAGAGGGCCCAAAAGGAAGAATGGGGTCGAAACAAGTTCTGAGGGGTGTTGTGGGGCAACAACAACGAGCTTAAGCTTCGGAGGGCCCAGAGAGACCAGTCGAGAGTCGAAGGCATGATATTGGAAGACAAGTTGAAGGCTTGCCAAAGGTCAAAATAGAGCTTGTTCAAGGAATTGAGCAAGATGGAAGAGAACATGTGGGCCATCATTGACCAATACAAAGAGAAGTTAAGTCTAGCTGCAACCCATGAACAAAGGTTAGAGGATGAGTACGCGAAGGTATCGGTCTTGCAAACGGAAAGGGAAGCAAGAGAGAGAGTGATTGATTCATTACACAGAGAAGCAATGATGTGGATGGATAGGTTCACTTTCACTCTAAATGGGAGTCAAGAGCTTCCAAGACTGCTAGCCAAAGCCAAGGCGATGGCGGATGTGTACTCGGCTCCCGAGGAAGTTCATGGGCTCCTCGATTATTGTCAGCACATGATTGATTTGATGGACCACATAATTAGGAACCGCTAGGGCGTTTATATTTTTGCTTTAATTTTGATAAGATGAACATTTTTTTCCTTAATAAAAATGAGTTTGATTCAATCCTATGTCTTTGCTCAAAATTTTGCGCGAGTTCAATACTTCGACAACTTATCGTTAGCATGCATTCATGTTTAGTTCTTCGTCGCATTACTCACTGCATTTTTCTTCTTTAGGCAATAAACACCATAACTAAACATGCTTTAAGGCACCCTTATCGAACCCGTTCCAAAACTAGAGTCATGGGTGACATAGAAGAGGTGCAAGAACAAATGAAGGCCGATATGGAGGCCTTGAAGGATCAAGTGGCTTCCATGATGGAAGCCATGTTAAGCATGAAGAGAATGATGGAAAGCAACGTGGCCGCAGTTACCGCCACCAGCACCGCCACTGAGGTGGATCCTACCCATCCCTCTGCCATAAACCAAGCGAACCAACCCGCCCCAGACATGGTGGGACAAGGAGGAGAGGTGTTGGGCAGTACCGGTGGTCCATACTTGGGGTATAATAGGAATGCTTACCCCTACGGCTTACCCCCCAATTATATGCCGCCCATCATGCACATGCCTAACGAGAACGTTAATCATGTCGTTCCCGTTACCTTTGAGGGTCAGCAAGCCTAGCCTGTAGGAGGCGCCCGTGAAGAACCTCGAGAGCGTGCTCAAGGGGACTTCAACCTATATCCCACATTCACCACCGAGGGACCAGCGTTTAATGCTATGCCTCAACCCAATACCATGGGAGCTCCTCAACCCCGCCCTCTGCAACCACTGCATTTCTCAGTAGGGGGGCTGCCTCCGATAGTGGAAGGGAGAGAGAAACTTGATCTTATTAAGGAGAGATTAAGGGTTGTCGAAGGGTTTGATGATTACCCTTTTGCTAACATGGCAGAATTGTGTTTGGTACCTAATGTTGTCATCCCCCCAAAATTCAAGGTACTAGATTTTGATAAATACAAGGGGGTCACTTCCCCCAAGAATCACCTTAAGATGTACTGCCGGAAAATGGGGGCATACTCTAGCGACGAGAAACTGCTGATGCATTTCTTCCAAGAAAGCTTGGCCGGGGCGGCGGTCATCTGGTATACCAATGTGGAAGCCTCTCATATCCACTCGTGGAAGGATTTGGCTATTACCTTCATTAGGCAGTACCAATACAATACTGACATGGCTCCTGACAGAACTCAATTGCAAAATATAAGCAAGCGGGGACTTGCCAGCACAAGTAGCGCCCCCCCATGGTAGAAAGAGAGATGATCACTATGATAGTAGACACGCTGCCAGTGTTCTACTATGAAAAGTTGGTGCAATACATGCCCTCTAGCTTCGCAGATTTAGTATTTGCGGGCGAAAGGATCGAAGTAGGCCTGAAAAGAGGGAAGTTCGATTATATTGCTCCTGCCAGTACTAGCAATAGAAGATTCGGAGAAAGTGGGGCAAAGAAGAAGGAAAGGGATGCCCACGCCGTGACTTTAGCTCCTACTTGGCCGAAGCTCCAACAAACCCCTCACAACAAAAGGCACCAGCTCAACCACAAAGGGCCCCCACTCAAAACTCAGCTCCTACATAACCTCTCCCCGCCAACAGCTCCAATTCGAGCACAAGCGCCAATCCGTGAAGGAATTTTCCAGTAAAGAAACTTGCGAAATTTTCTCCCATCCCGATGCCATACGCAGACTTGCTACCCTCTTTGATCGCCAACCAAATGGTGGTGGTGACCCCCGGGAGGATTTTCCAGTCCCCGTTTCCTCGATGGTACAACCCCAATGCAACATGCACTTATCATGGGGGTGTCTCAGGGCACTCAATAGAACAATGTGTGGCCTTCAAGCATAAGGTCCAAATTTTGATTGACACAGGTTGGCTGACGTTCCAAAAGGACGGTCCAAACATAAAGACAAACTCTCTTGCCAGTCATGGGGCACCAGCGGTTAATGCAGTGGAGGAGTGCAGGCCTCAGAGGCCAAAGCAAATGAAAGATGTGGTAATCATTTGCTTTGTGCGAGGCAGGCATCATTTACTTTGACGGGGGCGAGGGGGATACCTACTTGATACACCAAGGGACAGCACACAATGTAGAGGTAAGCCCTATGATAGAGGATTTGCTGCAAGGGATAATGGATCAAGGCCGGTTTGAAGTTGGTGGCGCAAGCAAGGGGGAGCAACATATGTGCATGCAATCAGCTGACAAAAGCCCATGCAAGCCCAAACCATTGGTGATCCACTTCACCAGAGATGTTGCCACCCAAAAGCCCTGAGGCTTCTAGCCTATCCCGGGTAAAAAGCCTATCCCTTTCCTTTACAAGAGTGACAAGGAAGTCCCATGGAAGTACGCCCCTCAAAAACCTGACAGAAGGAAGGACGAGTCCGTCATAGGTGACCTATCCTCTGCCAAAGTTACTAACATCTCTGACATGAGCGGTGTAACCCATAGCGGGCGAATCTTCACGGCACCGGACCCATTGGTGCAATCTAAGGACATGAAACAGGCAAAGGTAGGCCCCGGAAGAAAGCGATAAGGCAAGCCCAATTCTTAATGAGGAGATCTCGACTGGGAGATTTGCTAAGGGAGAGGAAGACTTTGGCAGAAAGAAGATATCCGCTGAAGAGGCAAATGAGTTCCTTCAGATCATCCAGCAAAGTGAGTTCAAAGTGATTGAGCAACTCAATAAGACCCCAGCTAGGGTCTGCTTATTGGAACTACTCATGAACTTGGAGCCTCATCGGGCGCTTCTGGTCAAGATCTTGAATGAAGCCCACATCGCCCAAGACACATCCGTGGAGGGCTTCGGGGGCATCATGAACAATATTACTACCAACAATTACCTCACCTTCGCCGATAAGGAGATACCCATCGAGGGTCGGGGCCATAATAGGGCCTTACATGTGTCCGTCAAGTGTTTGGACCACATCGTGGCCAAGGTTCTTATTGACAATGGCTCGTCGCTGAATGTCATGCCTAAAAGCACGTTGGACAAACTGCCTTTTAACGCACCACACCTAAGGTCGAGCTCCATGGTGGTGCGGGCTTTTGACGGCAGCCACTGGGACGTAAGGGGGGAGATTGATCTCCCAATTCAGATTGGACCCCACAGATGCTAGATCACTTTTCAAGTAATGGATATCAACCTGGCCTATGGCTGCCTTTTTGGCTAACCTTGGATTCACTCAGTCGGGGTGGTCCCTTCAACGCTCCACCAAAGGTTGAAATTTGTGGTGGAAGGGCAGTTAATCATAGTCTTCGGGGAGGAAGATATTCTTGTAAGTTGTCCTTCTTCTACACCATATATGGAAGTCGCAAAAGAATCCTTAGAGACATCCTTCCAAGCTTTGGAAATGGTAAGCAACACTTATGTCGAGTCTCCCCCAGTGTAACCGTGCTCATTTGGCGTCGCTTTGATGGTAGCTCGTGTGATGTTAGGGCATGGATACGAGCCCGGAAGGGGTTTGGGTCGGAACGACGACAGCATGGTGAGCTTGGTGGAGTCCAAAGAGAACCGCGGAAGGTTCGGGCTAGGATATAAGCCTACACGCACCGACATGAGGAGAAGTGCTCTAGAAAGGAGGGGTAGAAGCATGGGCCAGCCGTGAGGACCGCAAGTGAAAGGGATTCCCTTACGTCACATCAATGAAAGCTTCATCAGCGTGGGCTGGATGTGTGAAGGGCAAGTCGCCATGATCCATGATGAAGTCCCTTAAGAGAAATCAAGCTGGGCACGTCCATGCCCTCCCGAGTTCGAGTTGGGAAACTGGTCCTGGGTATCCTGTGTCTGAACATCCTCCTCATCTGTTAGATGAAGTATTGGAGTAGCTGGAAGAGAAGTGTTCAGAGTCAAGACTGGTGTAGTCGGGTCCTTTGGTATCTCTAGGATAGGAGTGGAAGGGTCTAGTTGCATGCTGACGCGAAGATAGGTCCACCACTGGTGTGGGTGGATCTGATGTGACTTCTCGAGACCTCTCAGTTGTAGCAACAACTTCCTGTCTAACTTATGCCTCAACTGCCTCCTCCTCTACCATGAATGGCTCTGGAATGGTGGCCTTGGATGACTCATCCTCCACATGTTGTGGTACCTGAGCTGTGGGACCTTCATCTTCCCTGTGAAGAGAAGGTTGCGTCCCAGGACAAGCTACCCTCTCCAAAAACTGCTCAACAGAAGGAATAGACCCTGGAGGTGCCACCACCTGTAAACTCTGGAATAAAATGATCTGTCCTTGATGAATGCTCTAAAGCATGGCTTCAAAGCGCTGAGAATCACTCTGAGCTGGGACTAAAGGGGCTGCTGAAGTGGATGCTGGAGTAGGAGCTGCAGATGTGGAAGGGAGCTTAGTTGGCCTCACCCTCGCCCTCCTAGCCCCTCGGATAGAAACTGTTAGATCCTCAGGATTCCAACAGTTCTTCCTAATGTAGGCCAAGTTAATGACCGAGCTCAGGCACTCAAAAGTAAGGCTTTCAGAGACAACCTCTCTGGCTCTACATAGGGCGGTGATCAGAGCAGGAAACCCAAGTCTAGAAGTGTTAGACTGGGCTATAGAATTCATCTGGCCAGAAATAAGAGCTCCACACCTGGGCTAAAGTAGTCAAATCTTTCCTAAGAATCCTCCCAGGATGGCCCTCAGTGTTCAAAATGAACCCTCGGCCTGGTATGCATAAGGTAGCCTTAATCTCTCAGTAATCTGTGGGCAGCCTGTAGTATCTGGAGTATGTGGGTAAAGTCTCACCCTCTGCCAATACCACAGGTGTCTCCAGGAATATATTGAGACTGTCAGCATCAATCTTCACTAAATGGCCTCTGACTCTGGCTTGCTTTGGTGAAGGGCCCTCAAAGCTGTATAAGTTTGCATAGAACTCTTTCACCAAAGCCAAGTCTATGCTCCCATCAACCAAATTGGTGAGGCGTTTATGGAAATTACGCCTCTCCAATTCAATCTTAAAATCATGTAGCTTAGTGTGGTAGAGCTCCACCTTCCTCTCAGGCAAGATGTTTCTCCCTAGGACATTATCTGTGTACCGGTTCCAAGCATCTAAGGAGTGAAATCTCCTTGTATCATATTGTGTTGTGGGTCTTGATCCGATACTCTTATGTTTCCTAGAAGCCTTCTGCAAATAAAAGAACCAAATAGTTAAACAGGACACAAGTTATTCAAATTCAAAAACTGAAAAATAAAACTGAAAAAAAAAAAGCATTGGCGACTTAGCGAGACATGGTCCACTTAGTTGGCCTTCACAAAATATGCACTACCACTTAGCGACACGAGGGGCCGCTTAACGGATGTTGTAGAAATTCATCTTCTGCATAATCGGCTTAGCTGGCAAGTGTCTGCTAAGCCTGACAACTGCTGCAAGGATTTGCTCTAAGCTCCTCAAGGTTCGCACTTAGCGGCACCATACACTTCAGAAAATACACTAAGTATGGGATTTGCCGCAATGAAATGCGCTTAGCTTAGGCACGCTTGGCTTAGCGCTCGGTTTCCAACAATAAATATGCTTAGGCACGCTCGCTTAGCCACATGCATCTCAACAAGAGGACGAGTGTTCATCCTCAAAAGATGAACTCGCTTAGCGCGGTAGACGCACTTAGCGAGTTCTTCCGAGAACGCATATATTCAATGAATACCGATGAACTCACTTAGCGTATAATGCTTGCTTAGCGAGTTCATCGCGTTTTCCAGAAAAAACACAGAAAACGCAGTTCGTTTTCTTGCACTTTTTTTAAGCCTCCAAAAGGCAAATCAAACATGCAAACCAACCAAAATGACTTCTACAGTACAAACATATATAAAGTCCTAATCTTTAACTACTTCTAAAAACATTCAAACCTTAAGAATCTAAAGCTAAATTTAAGTTTTTCTAACCTAAGGTTTAACAGAATAAAAGAGAAGAAAGGAAATGGGAAACTTACTTGAATCTTTAATAGTAGTCTAAGATGCATGAAGATGCAGAAAAAGCAAGAATGCACGAAGTTGGGTGTGAGAGAAAATGCAGGTAAGGTTCAGTAAATTTGGGCAAATGTGAGTGTAACTGACGTTACACTCACTTAAGCATATTTTGACCCTCTCGCTTAGCGGATTGCCTCGCTAAGCGAGCCAGAGAGACGTTTGGTTTCTCAAAGAGGCTCGCTTAGTGGATCTACGTGCTTAGCTCACATTTGAAATTCAAAATTAATATATTTTATTATTATTATTATTTCTTGAACACACAGAAAAAAGGATTGGCCTGGCGCGAAGATATGGCCACTTAGCGAGTTTTGGAGAACAAAATACCTACAACTCTCGCTAAGCCAGGCTCTAGGCTGGCTTAGCTAAAAGATGCATCTTGATTATAGAGGGGTATGCACTTAGAGGATGATGGATCGCTTAGCGCTATCATGGCCGCAAAGAATTGGGCTTAGCCTCCATGAGTGGCACTTAGCCAAAATCAGATCGAGTTGAAATCGGCTTAGCGGATCAAATCAGCCTGAGATGCAAGGGTTGAGCGTTAAGCGCTATAGACTCTCGGCTTAGCGCATGACCAAAGATGTGCTTAGTGCGAGGCATGCGCTTAGCGAAAGGACTGTTTTTCAGAAGAAAAAAAATTGTATAAGTTATTTTTCAGTCCCTTCCTTAAGAAATTGAAACCCTTATATCTATCATTCAAAAAGAAGTTGATATACCCTAATGTAATGATTATGTAGCAAGTTTCATATGATGAAATGCATAAAGAAAAGGATTAAAACTGGGTTACCTCCTAGGAAGCACTTCTTTAACGTCATTAGCTTGACGCTTTTACCTCAATAGGCGAAATCACATTTTGGTTCTTACTTCCAGAACCTCTTTACTCACTTTCCATTACCTGTAAGCAAACATTTTGTTCTGGAGTAGGCTTGTCTTCAACAAATAAATCAAAATCAATTTTCTAATCTTCAAAGCCCAGCTCCAGCTTCTTTCTCCCCATATCCACTATGCAGCTTGCAGTTAGTATGAATGGCCTTCCCAATATTACAGGAATGTCATTATCTTCACAGATATCCATTACCACAAAGTCTGCCGGGAAGATAAAATGTTTTACTCTAACCAGCACATCTTCAATTACTCCATATGGTCTGGTAATGGATCGGTCAGCAAGTTGTAAAGTCATCCTAGTGGGCATGATCTCCAACTCTCCCAACCTTCTGCACATGGAAAGTGGCATTAAGTTAATACTGGCTCCCAGGTGAATAAGAGCCTTTCCCACAGTGACTTCTCCAATTGAACAAGGAATGGTTACACTCCCAGGGTGTTTATGCTTAGGTGGAAGGATCTTTTGAATCACAGCACTACAATTTCCTTCCACAACAATGTTTTCCTGGTGAATATACTTGTGTTTCCTTGTTAACATATCCTTTAAAAACATGGAGTAGAGTGACATCTGCTGTAAAGCTTCTCTGAAGGGCATGGTTATTTCCAGTTTCCTGAAAATATCTAAAAATATCACCAAATGGCGATCCTTCTCCTTCTTGGAAGGTACCACAGGATATGGTACTTCCGCACCTTCATTCACAGCTTTTTCTTTCTTCTTCTCTCTAGCTTGTTCACTTTTACTCCTCTCTTCATTCTTATTTTTTTCATCTTTTTCATTTTTTTCATTTTATTTTTCTTTTTCTACTTCTTTTTCTTTTTCTTGGTCATTTAATTTCTTTTTCTTGACCATTATTTGTTTTTCTTTTTCCTGATTGCTTTCACCTCTCACATCATCTTTTTTATCATCAATACCTTTCTTTTTAGCAGCTTTCTTCTGGGGCATGACAACACTGTCCTCATCCTCTGCCTCCATAAACCTCTTACTCCTTGTCATCACAGCTTTGCATTCCTCCTTGGGATTCTTTTTTGTATTCGCCACAAAACTGTTGGATGACTTGTCAACTATCTGCTTGGCCAGTTGTCCCACCTGGACCTCAAGGTTTTTCAGTGCTGACTCAGTGCTTTTATGATTTGACATTGTTACTTGCATAAATTGAGTCAAAGTCTCCTCCAGCTTAGTATTCCTTTGAAAGATATTTGGCCCTTGTTGGATTGGCCTATTAGAAGGTCCACCCTGGTCTTTGTTGAATTGATTGCCAGGGTGTGATCTCCACTGTCCTTGTTGGTTATAAGGACCCTGCTGGAAGCCAGAAAATCCTCCTTGAGTATATCCTTGTCTCTATTGATTTTCCATATAGTGAATTTCTTGAGTGTGTTCTTCACTGGGAATACATTGGCCTGTTTCATGAGCCTCACCACAGATGGTACAACCTGCAACCTGCAAAACAAAAGAATGTGTAGGTTGACCAATAGATAGTTTAGTTGGTAACTTACCAAGTGTTTATGTTAAAATCTCAAGTTTCTTAGAAAGCAACTTATTCTGTGCCAATAAAGCGTCATGTGATGATAGTTCTAACAAGTTTTTCTTTGTGGGTTGATGAACTCTGTTGCGCAAAATGGCATGATCATTGGCTGACATATTCTCAATTAGCTCAGTCGCCTCTTCAGAGGTCTTCAACTTTATTTTTCCCCCTGCTGAAGCATTTAGCAGTTGCTTGGTTTGTGGTCTTAGCCCATCTATAAACATATTCAATTGAATTGGCTCCGAGAACCCATGGGTGGGAGTCTTTCTCAATAAACCTTTAAACCTCTCCAACGCTTCACTCAAGGACTCGTCAGGGAATTGATGAAATGAAGAGATTGCAACTTTCCCTTCTGTAGTCTTTGACTCTGGGAAAAATATCTTTAGAAACTTTTCAACAACTTCTTCCCAGGTTTTCAGACTATTACCCTTAAATGAGTGGAGCCACCTTTTTTTGGCTTCTCCTGCCAAGGAAAATGAAAATAAACTGAGTCTAATGGCTTCATTTGGCACACCTGCAATCTTTACAGTGTTACAAATTTCAATGAATGTTGCCAAATGTGCATAGGGGTCCTCATTTGGTAATCCTTGGAATAAGTTCCCCTATATTAAATGAATCAAAGAATGAGGGTAGTTTATGTTGTGAGCTTGCACTTCAGGATGTGCAATGCTAGTAAAGAATTGCGGCACTGAACTGCTTGAATAGTCCTCAAGGGTAACCCTTTGCTAGTGCTCATCTGCCATGGAAATGACTTCTGGCAAATAGGTTGCAGATTCCATTGATGATGGTGAATCAAGTGATGAAAATCAGAAATTTGAGTTTCTTCCTCAAGAATGGACGTTACTGTCCTGTCTTGCAGTAATTTTCTTCTCCTCTCGGCTCTATTCCTTCTCAACGTAGCTTTATTTTCCAAGTCCAGAGGAACTAAATTGCCTATGGGAGATCTATGCATATAAAACACTAACAGAAACAACAGTTATTGAGTTTAAGAGGAAAACAAATATGAATCAAAAGTAAATATTCAAAGTTTATCAAAGAATAAAGAATAGACACCTAGGACTGAACTAACTTTCCTAATAGAAAGAAGTTCCCCGGCAACGGCGCCAAAAACTTGTTCGTTTGCAGCAAGTGCACCGGATCGCGCAAGTAGTATAAAATGGTAAGAACCGAGTATCGAACTCTTGGGGAACTTGTGTAACTTGATAAAGCTACTTTAGTGAATAGGTGTCTAGTATAAAAAGAGATGTGTTTACTATAAACAGGTGTGTAAACTAACTATGAAAAAGGAAAATCACGTGATTAATGATGTGTAAAGACAAGTAGGTGACGCGTTGGTCTTCCTAATAGGTGCCTGATGTTAAAAGGATATTCTCTACTTAACAATGCTCATGTGTTCTATGGTGTCTCCTGAAATGCTAAACCCCGATTCCTCGTGATAGTCTAGCCTAATCTTGATCAGGCATTGTTCGCGGATTCCTCTTGTTGGACTAAACTCGACCAGAACTGCATTAAGACAAACATACAACAACTAGGTTACTGTACCCCGATCCTTCGTGATAATACGATAAACTAGCCCCGTCCTATCCAGTTCTAAGAATCTGACCAGTTTCCACTGTTGAATGATCCTAAAGACACATGCATCTACATGATCAAGGCAAAAGCATGGTAGAATGAAGTTTTGATAGCACAATGAACACACAAAACATCATTCCATTAACTAGATATACAGGTATTTACATCAAGTACCTACAAGGATGAACCAACAGAGGATTTAGCTCTCCATAACTGGGAAGCTTCCTTTACAACAAAGAGAAGAGAAAGAGGAAGGATTGAAGAAATACAAGTGGTGAGGATGTCTCCTCCACCTCTAGAACCTCACAATCACTCACAAACTCATCTCAAGCTCTCAGGATGGCTTCCTCTTCAAGCTCGGTTCTCTACAGGTCTTCACATAGCAAAATCTCTCAAACTCTTTGGAACTTGGACCTTTCTCGCTCTAGAAAACCCTAGACATGCAGAAGCTTCAAGAAAAGGCCCAAACTCCACTCCAAAATCTGACTTCAGGCTTAAATAGGTGGCTTTCTCATTAGTGGATTTCGGCTTAACGTAAGCACAATGAAAGAATTTCCTGAATGCCAAAATAGATTTGGACATTCGCATGATTTGATAAAAGAACAATCCTTGAAACACTGGTTCGATCTGAATGGGGAAACAAACCCCAAGCCTTAGTGTTTACATGGCCACAATGCTTTATGTCTGAGTGTCCACATGGATGTGTGCATGATCAGTTTTGCATGAATTTCTAATAATCATCATCATATGCGTGTCATGGAAATGACTTGGGGCATTCCCTTATTCCTAAGCAACCAATGAAACAAATAGCCCGACCTACATCATGTCTTGCCATTTGTAGGCCTTTTGAGCCAAACCTCAACGTTTTGGCCATAACCTTGACATATGATGGAAATTGCCAAACCTTACCATTGGAAGAGAGAACAGAAGGATCTTCCAAAAGAAGCTTCTTTTGTCCTTTGGGTTGTAAATGTGCATCAAAAGAAAAGAAAATAAAATTAACCAAAGATTGGAGAAAAGAAAAAAAAAATAGAAAAGAAATAAAAAAAATGTACAAAGAGGTTCTTTGTACCAGACAATGTCTGAACAATGTGCAAAATTGTCAAAAGCAAAAAAGGAAAGAAGATAGTGACAGTAACTTGGTTAAAACCTTAGGGATGCGTGAAGCAAACACCTATTTAGTTACAAACCAAATCTTGTATCCATGTTGGTCCCACATCGAACCAAAGAAAAAAAAATAGAAAAGGAAAAGGCCAAGACACCAAAAAGCCAAAGTTTCCACCAAAATCTGGCTTTCTAAAAAGTCCTATTGGTCCATGATTACGCATATTATCTTTGATTTTATAGGAAATGACTTATAAAGTCAAATCATGACTTGTTTGTGGTTCAAAATTAGGATGAAACACTTGACTGTGTGAGATTTTATACACTGAGCGGTTTTCCTCTATTCCTCTATTTTCAATTGGACCCAGTGCTTTCTTCTAATGTTCTTTTAGAGATGAAATGAAAATGTCCCCAAATCTCTTTTGTGGTTATGAGAAATTCTATCAGCATGTTTTCCTTCCCCAGTAGTCACATTGTTTTCCTTCAAAAATATATGTTGCTCTGATCGATTTGGAGGTTTGTATCTTTGCTAAACGTGTTCGCATTTTAGTGAAAGATTTCCAAAGACTATTAAAGTCTTCTTTGCCTTCCATAGACAATCAAGTCCATTGGCACGCTGAGACAAATTATAGTCATCTGCCCTTTTTTGAAGACTTCAATGTCTTTCGATCTAGACTATTAAAGTCTACTTTGCCTTCCAGAGACAATCAAGTCAGTTGCTACACAGAGATAAACTATGGTCATCTGCCCCTTTTCAAAGACTTCAATGTCTTTCGATCAAGACTACAGAAGTCTCTTTTTCCTTCCAGAGACAATCAAGTCCATTGGCACGCAGACACAAATTATGGTCATCTGCCTTTTTTCGAAGACTTCAATGTCTTTTGATCAAGACTAAAGTCTTCTTTGCCTTCCAGAGACAATCAAGTCCGTTGGCACATAGAGACAAATTATGGTCATTTGCTCCTTTTTGAAGACTTCAATGTCTTTCGATCAAGACTATTAAAGTCTTATTTGCCTTCCAAAGACAATCAAGTTCGTTGGCATGCAGAGACAAATTATGGTCATCTACCCCTTTTCGAAGACTTCAATGGCTTTCAATCAAGACTATTATTGTCTCCTTTGCCTTCCAGAGACAATCAAGTTTGTTGGCATGCAAACACCATCATGGTCATCCGTTTTTGTTGTTTTTTAAGACTATTATAGTCTCTTTTGCCTTCCAAAGACAAGCGAGTCCGTTGGCATGCAGAGACAATCATGGTCATCCGTTTTTGTCGTATTTTAATACTTTGCCTTCCAAAGACAAGCAAGTACATTGGCATGTGGAGACAATCATGGTCTTTCGCTTTCGTTGTTTTCAAGACTATTGCAGTCTTCTTTGCCTTCTAGAGACAACCAAGTCCGTTGGCATGCGGAGACCATCATGGTCATCCATTTTTGTTGTTTTTAAAGACTATTACAGTCTCCTTTGCCTTCCAGAGACAAGCGAGTCTATTGGCATGCGGAAACAATCATGGTTATCCATTTTTGTTGTTTTTTAAGACTATTACAGTCTCCTTTGCCTTCCAGAGATAAGCGAGTTTGTTGGCATGCGGAGACAATCATGGTCTTCCACTTTCATTGTTTTCAAGACTATTGCCGCCTCCTTTGCCTTCCAGAGACAATCAAGTCTATTGGCATGCGAAAATCATCATGGTCATCTGTTTTTGTTGTTTTTTAAGACTATTACAGTCTCCTTTGCCTTCCAAAGATAAGCGAGTCCATTGTCATGCGGAGATAATCCTAGTCTTCCACTTTCGTTGTTTTCAAGACTATTGCCGCCTCCTTTGCCTTCCAGAGACAATCAAGTCCGTTGGTATGCGGAGACCATCATGGTAATCCATTTTTGTTGTTTTTTAAGGATATTATAGTCTCCTTTGCCTTCCAGAGACAAGCGAGTTCGTTGGCATGCAGAAACAATCATGGTCTTCCGCTTTCATTGTTTTCAAGACTATTGCAGTCTCCTTTGCCTTCCAGAGACAATCAAGTCCGTTGGCATGCAGAGACAATCATGGTCATTCGTTTTTGTTGTTTTTTAAGACTATTACAGTCTCCTTTTCCTTCTAGAGACAAGCGAGTCTGTTGGCATACGGAGATAATCATGGTCTTCCGCTTTTGTTGTTTTCAAGACTATTGCAGTCTCCTTTTCCTTCCAGAGACAATCAAGTCTGTTGGCATGTGGAAACCATCATGGTCATCCATTTTTGTTTTTTTAAGACTATTACAGTCTCCTTTGCCTTCTAGAGACAAGCAAGTCCGTTGGCATGCGGAGTTAATCGTGGTCATCTATTTTTTTGTTTTTTAAGACTATTATAGTCTCCTTTTCCTTCTAGAGACAAGCAAGTCCGTTGGCATACGGAGACAATCATGGTCATCCATTTTTGCTGTTTTTGAGTCTATTGCAGTCTCCTTTGCCTTCCAAAGACAAGCGAGTCTGTTGGCATGCGGAGACAATCATGGTCATCCGTTTTTGTTGTTTTCGAGAATAATGCAGTCTTCTTTACCTTCCAGAGACAAGTGAGTCTGTTGGCATGCGGAGACAATCATGGTCTTCCGCTTTTGTTGTTTTTCAATACTATCATAGTCTCCTTTGCCTTCCAGAGACAATCGAGTCTGTTGGCATGCAGAGACAATCATGGTCTTCCACTTTCATTCTTTTCAAGACTATTATAGTCTTTCTTGTCTTCCAGAGACAGTCAAGTCCGTTGGCATGCGGAGACAATCATTGTCTTCCGCTCTTTATCTTTTCAAAGACTATTAGAGTATTTCGTCGAGGCTTTAAGGTCTCCCTAAGTTAGCGAGACCTCTAGGTCTTTTTGTTGATATGCCTGATGCCTCTCATGCTTTTTCTTTTGACAGGTTTCACTGATTGGGCAGTTGTCGGTCGGGTGGTGAGATCGCTCGAACAAAATTAGTGTCTTTATCTTTACTTCCATTTTATCTCCAATAAAAGATAAGTAAAGAGGGGCATCTGACATACCTAATTTCATCCGGGGAGGATCGCTGGCCAACATTTGGATTCTTGCTTACCGAATTGAGCTACTTAACACTAATTGTCGCGTAATCCATAGGGTTTTGTGATGTTTCAGAAGGAAATGTTCAAAATGTTCAAAAAGGGGCAAAATGGTAACTTTAGGGACATTTTCCAGCCCCTAGGCCCAGCTAGGCCCACTAGAAAGCTTAGGGATGAAGCAAGCAACTCGCTTGGGTGAGCTGCTGTGCAACCTCCACCCCTTATTTCCTATAACTAGGCATGATCGGCTGCAGGAAAAGTCCAGAACCTGAAATCAACAAGATTTGAGAGAAATTAGTGAGAAGAAGGAGAAAGAAGAAGAAAAATCAAGGTTGAGACGCTTCCGTAACACTTCCGTAACGTTTTCGTGATCGTTCTTCGTCCATTCTTCATCGTTCATCATTCATCGATCGGTTAGTTTTTATTTTTGAAGCTTTGAATTTATTCTATGCGCCCTTAGGTGATGGAAGCTTGCTTGTGGGGCTTCTATGGAGGCTAGATCTTTGAGCTTCAATGGGGTCCTTTAATGGTGATTTTCCACCATGGAGATGTAGCGTAAGACAAAGGAGAAGAGGTGAGAGGAGGCGCCATTCACTAGGGAATAAGCCATGGAAGAAGGAGCTTCACCACCAAGATGAGCCTTGGATAAGAAGCTTGGAGAGGATGCTTCAATGGAGGAAAAGAAAGAGGGAGAGAAAGAGAAAGTGGGGAGCACGAAATTGAAGGAAGAAAAAGGGAGAGAAGTTGAAGTTTGAGTTGTGTCTCACAAGACTCTCATTCATCAAAGTTACAACAAGTGTTACACATGCTTCTATTTATAGACTAGGTAGCTTCCTTGAGAAGCTTTCTTAAAAAACTTCCTTGAGAAGCTTCTTTGAGAAAACTTCCTTGAGAAGCTAGAGTTTAGCTACACACACCCCTCTAATAACTAAGCTCAGCTCCTTGAGAAGCTTTCTTGAGAAGATTCCTAAAGAAGTTAGAGCTTAGCTACACACACCTCTCTAATAGCTAAGCTCACCTCCTTGAGATGAAAACCTAGAGCTTAGTTACACACCCCCTATAATAGCTAAGTTCACCCCCATTCCAAAAATACATGAAAATAAAAAAAAAAAGTTTCTACTACAAAGACTACTCAAAATGCTCTGAAATACAAGGCTAAAACCCTATACTACTAGAATGGCCAAAATACAAGGCCTAAAAGAAGAAAAAAACTTAATCTAATATTTACAAAGAAAAGTGGATCAAACCTTGACCCATGGGCTCAAAAATCTACCCTAAGGTTCACGAGAACCCTAGGGCCTTCTTTAGTAGCTCTTGCCTAATCCTCTTGGAGTCTTCTATCCAATACCCTTGGGGGGTAGGATTGCATCATTAGGGGTCCATCCTTGCTTTCCATGTCTTCATATTCATTCTTCTACCATCGGTGATCTTTTCTCTTTGCTTTAAGCGAGTTTCGACCGATCGTTTAAGCCGTAATCTCACTTAATCACTGTTAAAATGAATTTCAACCGATCGTTTGTGTTGTAATCTCGTTTAATCACCGTTAAAATAAAATTCAACCGATCGTTTGTGTTGTAACCTCAGTTAATCCTTGAAAAATAAGTTTCAACCGATCATTTACTTTGTAAGTCCTCTTTAATGAGTTGAAAAATAACCAAGTGAAACCAAAGCTAAAATCAACTCATAATCAAGCTTTTTTCTACAACAAAATCACTTGAATCCGTTCAAAGGTCCAACACCTTAAACAATCTTTTTTTTTACTTTTATCGGTTAAAACGAACCGTTTAAAAGTCTAAAATCAACACTCCGCATAACTTTCTTGCTTCCGAAAGAACTACGTAGGTCTGAGTTCCTCATTGTAATTGAGGATACGTAGGAGCAAGAGCCCCACTCTTGTCGACCCCAAAAAGATAAAAAAACATAAAAAGGGAAAATAAAATAAAGATTGAAGTCATAATTTTGCACATTTGATTAAAGGTTGTCATCCCTTGAGGCGGACACATGGGGTGCTAATACCTTCCCCGCACGTAGACAACTCTTGAACCTTTTATTCTTAAAATTTGTAGACCATCTTTTGGTTTTTTCTAACATTTTCCTCAAATAAACGTTGGTGGCAACTCCGCGCATTTTCCTTCCTTGGAAGACGTACTCGTGAGCCTCGTGTTGCCCTCTTACCGAAGGGTAGGTTGCGACACCATGGATTGGCTGGAGCTGTCACAAGCTCATCTATACGTATTAAACAACACAGCAAAGGTCATCCCATACATAGATGCTCACAAACAACATGTCACCAGTACTCACCCAAAAATGAACATGATGAGGTTATTGCAAAAGCACAATAGAACTTTCATCAATTGGTTTAGACAAACAATCTTCGCAGATGACAGTGCTTCGAACACATTAAGATTGTTATCTGTTGGTCCAAATTTGAATGTTCCAACTTGGAAGGGATATGATATCAATCATTATTCCTTCTATACAAAGTCACAAGGTGATAAAAGTAGCATGCAAAATAGTGGGGTGACTGTTGATGGTCAATCGGATCACTTTTGTAGTGTTTCAGATAACAATCACATTCAAGCATCCATGCCTTACTATGGAGTCATTGAAGATATTTGGGAGCTTGATTACGATCAATTTAGAGTGCCTCTCTTCAAGTGTCAATGGGTAAATGGAAATACCGGTGTGCGTCAAGACAAAATGGGATTTACTTTAGTAGACTTTCAAAAGGTAGGTTACAAGGACAACCCATTCATTATGGCAACGCAAGCTAGGTAGGTGTTTTATGTACAAGATCCCTGTGACTCTAGATGGTTAGTGGTTTTACAAGGGAGAAAAATTTCTATCGGTCACCATATTGATGGTTCAACACTTGATATCAGCGACATGCCGCCTTTCTCCCAACAAAGGCCTTTGATTAATGATGAACATGAAGAGGATGATGTACATGCAAATCGTATTGATCATGACAAAGGTTTATGGGAGAACATTCCTACATAACTGCGTAAGCACAAAGTTATGTATACAAATTGCATCTCGCATAATTGTAATGCATTTATTTATTTGGATATTTATAACTTAATGCTTATATGTTGTTTACATAACTCACTATGTCCTAACTGAATTTGGTTTATTTGTGCAGAGTCATGGCAACACCCTCAAGGTCCCATCCACATTCAGATAATCCTCCCGAGGTTACTTCAAGGAGGACTAGACAATCCACCAGGCTAAGAAGGCTGATTGTTAGAAGCTTGGATCAGCCACGACCAATTGTTAACGTCAATCCTGCAACTGGGAGAGGATCAAGCCCCCATAAAGAAAAGTTTCATAGTTATCTTGGGGTTGTGGCACGAGAAAAAATTCCTATTGTCCCCTCCAATTGGAATCTTGTCCTGGACTCTTTAAAGAACCTAATATGGGATGATATTTTGGTAAGTGCATTTAAGTACATGTATGTATAACATTGTCTTTAACTCAGTTTAAAAATTAATCATTCACTTACTGCTACATAACAATTTTGATGTGCAGGGCAAATTTGACATCCCTGAAGGTGACAATGCGAAAAAGAAGGTGATGTCAACAATCGCAACTAGATGGAGGAATTTTAAGTCTTCCTTGACGACTAAATTTGTTTATGCCGACAATAAGGGTCAACAAATACATGATCCTACTGTGAAGTATGGTCTTGATCCAGCTACATGGGCCAAATTTGCAAAAAGCCGACAAACCCCTAATTGGGCAGGTTTGCTTAAGTACATTTGTATTTCAAAATGAATTAAGTCTGATTTTTGTTGTTATCTAATATTTGGAAATTGTTGCCTGTGTTTGTAAGGGAATATGGAAAAAGGCGCAGGAAATTAAAAAATACAATGACTGCCCCCACTTACTGTCTTAGGGGAGTTATGATCTTCTTGAAAAAAAAACTTATGGACGAGAAGAGGAAGACACAAGAACATGAAGCTGAGTTTACTGAAAATCCATCAAAGAGCGTGGACCCTCCATCGCCCGTGTCAATACATGTCAAGTGGAAGATGGCCCGCACAAAGTGTTATGGGCAGATGACCTCTGCAGTGGCACAACAAATATCAGACAAAAAAATTGTGAGTTAATGTGTCGTTTGTTCAAAGTCGAAGTCAAATTATTGTTTTATAACAATGAACTTTGAAATGTAAATCCATATTGTGTTTGCTCATAGGATTATTTAGAGGAACAAATGATGCAAGGCAGCTTTGTTTCGCATGGTCATGAGGACATACAGAATATTGTTATTGGCCGACCTAAGCATCCAGGCCGTGTTCGTGTCGTAAGGATAGGTGTCACAATCAGCCAATACTTTGGACAAGCCTCACGTGGCTCCAACACTTCGTCCGCATCAATCACCCAACAATAATTGGCTGACATCATCAGTAACCTCAAGGATGAGAGGAGGAAAGAGGTGGAACAGGAAAACAAGCACCTATAGGAGGCGTGGAGGAGGAAAGTAGAATAGGAAAACAAACACAGTTTGGAGATAATTAAATAAGAGTTAAAAGAAGCAATAAAAATAGAGTTATCCCAAATTGCATCACATCACTCACCCCCAGTTGAGGCGCCAGATATATAGCTTTTAGTTGCACGTGTGAGCACGAAGGGGAGTTGTGCTGAAGCTGAGACAAATTCATTAGGTAAAGAGCCTTCTGATGTTTGTGTGGATCTTGTGGGCTTGTACATAGTTGCTGAACAGAGTACTCGGCTAGTGGTGTTGGGAAAAGTGTATGACAATTCATCCACCGTACACAATGTCCCTTATGCAGATGGTGTGCTTAGGGTGAGTGTTGTCATAGTTTACAATGGTGACGCTCAAGTCCCTTTTTCGACGTCAGAGGTTCAGTTTATGAGACAAGCCATTGGCACATTCGTCGGATGGCCGAGACATCTTGTAAAAGTTGTATATGATGAGGCTTTTTCTTTTCCCTCTGAATGCATTACTTTTTTTGTCATTATGAAATAAAATTAGAGTAATTTTTATTTTCATTAACCATGTAGGATTCACAGAAGGGTGTCCCGAAGTCGGTTGGACCTACTGAAAGTGGAAATGCAATGGCTGCAATTGATCCATTGGGAGAAATTGGTTAAGAACTTGTTTGAAGTTTACCAAAAGCCAATCGAGTTGTCGTGGGATGGGACAAAATTTGGGATAGCTAATTCAAAAGATGGGTTTTTTCAACACACATGTAGATGTTACTGAAATCATTTTAGGTGACAAATGTTTGAACATATCTATACTACAATTGTGGATGATGTAAGTAAATTACATCTTCTAATTTAAGTCATAATTAGTCTTCCTTACAATATATGCTTAACAATATTCATGTCAAATGTTTCAAACAGGTTTATGAATGATTGGAGGGCAAGCTTAGGTTATGGTTCAGTATATGGTTTCCTTGAACCGCAGTCTATACACCACGCAAAGGACAAACGTGAAGAATGTCAACAATACATAGAAACGTGGGTCAAGGAATCACATCAACAACTGTACTTAGGACCTTACTTGAATCAGTAAGTGAAATTGGATGTGGTGTATAGTCAGCAATGGTTTGAAGAATGAATGGAACAAGGTATGCATACTATAACAATAACTAATTTGTTACTTTGGTATCAAATCCTACCTCAATGGTTGATGTATGACACTAATTTCATATTTACAATTTTGTAGTGGTTTTGAGATGGAACAACATTAGACAATGACGCCATGATGACACTACGCAAGAAATGGGCAGCCTATTTTCTAAAACATAAAAACATGGAAGTTAGAAAAATTTAGATGACATAGGAAGATTTTTGTTTGGAACTTAACATTTTCATTGTTTACGTTATAAAGAATTATGGTCAATTGACATTTAATTCAGCATTTTTATATAATTATTTGTTAATAATTATGTGGACCAAAGTCATTGTACAATTTTTTGTGGTTGTGATTTGTACTTATCCCGATAGGATAAGTGTTTTTGTTGTGGCACACTAATTGGGTGCAGGTTATCGTTATCCGCATTATGGTAGTCCTATTGACAATAAATCTAACAAGAACAAAAAAATAGCACATATACTGGCATTGATTTGATTTGTTAACATTCCCTCACTTATTTTTTATCAATATCTTTGTGTGTGCCTGTTTGTCTATTGTTGCATGTAATAAGCTTACATCCACAATAATTTTTTTTTTTCTGAAGGAACATTGAGTCAACAAATAGTAGCATTCTATCTTTTGATTCCACTATATTTCTAGTCCACTACTTGGATCCCTTTTGAAATTGAAACTTGTTAATTAACAAACTGTAATGATTAAGTTTACTTTAGATATCATTTGGAGTAGAAATCATGTTGGTTTGGCTCCTTCTGAATTAGCCCTGGCTATAGAGAGGCATGTGTTGGATTGTGGTTCAATTGATAATGTTGGCACTGCCGGTAGGTTATTATTGAAGTGGCTCGATTAATCTAGAACTTCCATTTAAGCAACCTCTTTTAATTTTACAAGGTATCTTGGAACTGCATCTTGGAGCAATCAACAACATCCCCAACAAATGTCACCTAGAAATTGGTATGTATTTACAGGACAACTTTGGTTGAACCAGGCATTCTTATAATGTTTAATTACAACTGGTTTTACCATGCAAAAATTGTTTCCTTATGTTTGTTAAGAATTGTTTGCTTCTTTTTTTCTATACCTAATGGATAATTCCAGTTAGGAATCAACTATTAATCTCAATTGAAAAGCTCCCATAGGCTAGAAGTTAATCCAAAAGGGGCCTAATGATGCATATTGCCAAATATCTTACTTTCTATAGATAATGATTGACATTTGAACATTATGAAGCAACTCAATTTTACTGAAAATTTTCTTTTATAGAAGTTTTCTAAGAGCAAAGGTATCGGGGTATTTGGTAAAGATGTGAAAGATACTAACATTCCAGTTGAAGTATGGAGATATTACTTGCTAACAAATAGGCCCGAGATAATTCTATTTTAAACATACTTTAACCATTTTTGTTTTACCTTTCTTGTCTCTTGAGAAACATTAATGGATATTCTATTCTCTCCCCATTTATTAAATCTTTGAATCTGATTATGCATTGTAGGTATCAGATACATTATTTACATGGCCTGACTTGCACGCTAAATTAAATAGTGACTTGCTGAATAATTTGGGCAACTTCATCAACCGAGTTTTGAGTTTTATTGGCAAACCTGCAAGTTGGTCGAACTCTTTCGTCATTTTCTCTTCAAGTGTCGACTGATTAGCTGCTACAAATCCTTAGAGATTACATTAATTACTACTATGACTATATCTTGGGACTATTGATTAATAGTTGTCTTTGAAATTTTTTGGAATAGCTAAAGATCTATACCTATTACTTTCTTCGTTATTCTGCTATTATTAAAGTTATTTCATTTGTTGCTTCTTCTTGTTTAATGCACACATTACTTTGTCTTGTAAAGGTCGAGGATATGATTATGTTATTCCCTCTATTCCTAATGATGTCAGTGGCGACTCCCATATTCAGAGCAAAATATTTGCTGATAAATTAGTATGTGTTACTTTATAAAATATTAGGTTGTAATTATTCGGTATTGTTACAGACACAAGAGACATTGATGAGGAAAGAAGAAATAAAGTGGTTGACAAAATTCATCAATCAGCAATTAAAATAACCAAAACACGAGGTGTCAAGTTCTCTCATTTCCGTGTCATCAATCAGGATCCACTATCCCTTTCTAATGAAGCAGTCATGAAGGCAGTAGAGACTGCAACAAAAGAACTAAACTTGACAAGCAAGTTGATGATTAGTAGAGCCTATCATGATTCATTGCTTATGGCCAGGTAATCTAGAGAGAGAGAGGTGACATGTTAGTAGACTTGTTGGACTGGTCTTGCACATATGCCCTATAATTTTAATGGTTCCAAACATATAGTAGCTTAACAAATCTTTATTAATTGGCATAATTTAATCTAATTATATTATGTTACAAGAAACATACAGTGCTTTGCTCTCATATGAATTGAATATATGCTGCTCATGTAAATTATTTAATTGCAGGTTGTCTCCAATGGGCATGATTTTCATTCCATGGTACAAAGGTATGTACTGCTGCTTTTTTTTATGTGTATGTGTACGCACGTGCTATGTGCTCTGATGTGACACCACCATCAACATTGTTTGTGTAATTAATAGCCAAAACATGGGGAACCAAATGCAGCTACATGTTCCTTCTATAATAACATTTTATGTATGAACACTAATTGAAAAGTAGACCTCTAATAATGTAAATAAACATCCAATGAATGAATTCAGAATATAGACACATTGCACAAGTTTTTCATGTTAAATTTGACATGACAAAAACACTCATAGCCTTTGGTCCCCATCCTACCACACCTAAAGCTTGGCTGGAAAACCCAATTTGACCCGTTCAGGGTTAGACTTTCCCCAAGATGTAAATGGAGGGCACTGAGTTGGTTTGGGGGCAACGAGCCCAACCTCACCTTGTTGCTATTAATTGTTCAATGTAGATATGCCTTTTAGTTTCAAATTTGATAGAGCTGAATGATATGAAAAAATGTTTTTTTTTCTTCCTAAAAACCTTTATAAGGAAAGGAATTTCTTAATATTCTTTTTATTGTTTTTGCAGGGTACAACCATAAGCCTAAAGAGTTTGCCACCATTGAAGATATGTCAAATGGTGTAAACGTATCGGCGCTCACCCTAGCCAAATTGTCCAGTCAATAACATCCTTTGTAATGAGTTTATGTGGATTATCATTATACAAAAAGGACATGCAATTTATTTCTGTTACAGCCAAATGATTAAATAATTTCAAATTTTGGATATACCCCTTTTAATCTATTAGAATGAGGGGTTGAACCATTCAATGTGAAAAGTGGATATATAAGAATGGTTTTCTAGAATGGTTATTGATGTTGATAATCAGATTAACCCAACATGTATTATAGTATGTACTACAACATTCTATTTTTCTAATAGCAACATGATAATTTTGTTCTCCTACTTGACTTAATTTGTTTGACTTGCGCCTCTAGCTACCTAACATGATTTTTTCTTTACATTACATGTATTGGTATGTAATGTCATTACCTTAATTTTTGCCTAGTTGTGTGGTCTGAAAATGATACTAAATGTGATAAAATTATAGGTGGTTGTGAAAATAATCAGGCCATAAAAAAAAATAACCTTTCTACAATGGTTCTGCCAAAACCTGTCGTAGAATGTGGCACATTCTATGACGGTCGTGTCAACAGACCCGTCGTAGAATGTGACACATTCTAAGACGAGTTTGTGTACGCGACCATATTAGAATGTGCCGTATTCTACAACGAGTTGTGAACCGTTGTCGTAGATGGGTTGACATTCTACGATGGTTGTTACAACGATGGTTAAAAACCAACATCGAATGTGCTACATTATTGATGTAGAATCGGTATTATGTAGTAGTGGAAAGCCTAAGATTCCAATTTTTTTTTAAATAATACAGAATCCAGATCCCCATTCCCTAGATCAACCAATGAATTAAGTTCCCTAGATCTAGTTAAAAAGATTGATAAAGAAAGATTAAAAATCACTTATTCCAAATATGTGGAAGCAAAACTGAAAAGTTGAAGGAGTCAGATGGAAAAAGTTCTTCTATAGTAATCTGGTCTTTTAAAGTGCACAAACTAGTGGGTTTATTGGGTTTCTATTGCAGTAGTGGTGCTATTCGCTGCTACTGATAACTATGTAACAGAACAACATCCACATTTTAACACCCCTACCAGGTTGTAACACCCCATTTTTCATAAAATAAATTAAAAATAATTTTATTTAAAAATAAATAGAGTTTTAGAAAAATAATGAAGTTTTTATAATTAAATAAATAAGGAGAAATAATCATACTAATTAAAATAATAGTTTTAAGGCAAATAAAATAAATGTATGTCCTTAAAAAATGTTTTATTTATTCATTTGATAGGGAGTAAAATAGAACTTCTTTTTATATAATGATAAAATGAAGAAACAAATAGAGTAAATAATAAGCCTTGAGTACCCTAGTTATAAATAGAGATATGTTTGGTCAATTTTCACATTGGCACGTCTCTATGCTTCCTCTTCCTTTAGCAGGTTCAAAATGCATTTCCGCACATCCACCCTATTGGGATTTGCAAAATAATGTCTGTGGAGGGAAAAATTCTCACCACACGCAGACAATGAACTCAAGGCTACAATCTTTTCTCCTTTTCTCTAACGCTTGAAAATCCTAATAGAGCAAACAGAGGAAAAGCTTGAGGAATCATAGGGAACCGCTAGAGACGCCGCTATCTCTGTGGACTGCACACATGAGCCCACTTAATGGTAAGGTATGAGTTTATCGCAATTGGGGTTAGAATGAACATGTGTAGGGATCCTTAGAGGATCAAATTGGAATTTATTTTGGGATGTTTTATTGTATTTTAATTCTTCATGTATGATTATAATTACGAGATTGTAATATTGAGATCATGAAATTGTGATTAAAATTGTGTGTAAGTGATAAATTGAATATGTGATTAATTATGAGATAACATGTTGCTTTGAGATCATAACATTGTTATTGAGATTGAGTATAAGTGCAAAGTTGAACATGCGTTGATTTATGAGATACATGTAAACATGTGATGGTGGATTTTGACCTTGTGATATGTTAAAATTGTGGACATGAAATTTAGTTGTGAATAAGTGTGTGGTTAACACTTGATGTGACAATACTTGTGTTGTGAGCTGTGAATTATACAATAACCCAACTCGTGTTTACCTTGAGAAAAGTGTTTATTCACAGTGTTAAAAGGAAAAGTGTAGGATTCCTAGTTAGGAACCTAAAGTGTTAAATTGTAATACAATGTGTTAAACGTGTTTGAAACACTAGTGTGAGGTCGTGCGTATTCTATAATTCATGAGTAGTATCTGCGTGTAAAAATTGTTTTAGGGGTTGAACCTGAATCAGGAAGATGAGGCCTTAATGGATCTTTCAGAGTCTAGGCCTTGGGGGTAAAGACACTTAGTTTGAGTGCTCCTTTAAGCCTATGTTGATTCCATATGGTAGGAGCATTCTCGCAAAACAGAGTGACCTTGACTAGTCACCTTATGATTTTACTTAGTGAGAGTGACCTGACATACCCATTGTGTGGTGTGTCTTGTTATATACTCCTAAGTGCCCCAGTGTGGTTTTTCACTGACATGGTACCACATTGCATATAGGCTTGAGTTTTAGTATAAATGTTGCATAATGCATGTGAATTGTTTATTATGAAATTAATGAGTGTTTTTACGTCTTGACTCGAGTGTGTGATTCATGTGTAACATGATTGGTGATTGAAAAATAAATTTTAAATGATAAGTGGTGAAGTAATATGGATTGTATTAAGTTGAGCTAAGTTATAAATACTTCTATAATTTATATTGATTGTGTCTTTGTTTATCTTTATGTTAGATAGGAATGTGATAGCTCACTCCCTGTGCATTGTTTGTGTTTAGATCCTATGATGATCTCAAACTTTGTGTTCTTGGTAGCAAATGGTTAGGTGGATGACTTTAAAGAACCTTGTGCTAGAGGACGTTGAGACACAATGCTTTGATAGAATGTGACACTGGACATGGGTTTCTATATTAATTGCATCATGTTTTGGATGACTTGTTTTGAGCCGAAATAATTTTGTTATTTATTTGGACAAGTTCTATTATGATATTAGAAAAGTGAATGTGAATCTTTTACTCTTTTGAAATGTTTTTATTTAAATGTGTTTTAAAACATTTAATTAATTCCTCATTCCTATTTCTTTTATTATTAGTACATATATGTGTGGGGTAGAGGATGTCACAAGCAGCGGATTGAACAAGCAAAATTAGACAACAAGTAGGGAATCAATTACCGAATCATTAGTTCATATTAGATCCACTTCAACTCTATTAGAGATGGTATATCTGAGGGAGCTTCTTCAACAACATTATCACCTTCTTTAGGCTTTTTCTTTTCTTTTGAAACATCAGCATCAAACACTCTCGTATGGGATCTGCTTCTCGTCATTCCTCGTCGCCATTTTCAGCTTTAGCAGAGGGTAAATGTCATCTGGAAGTTTCAGAAGAGGATAGCCTTTTTCTAGAAGCTTCTAGAAGTTGGCGAGGAAATCCACGCTCGCCATCATCTCCTTCGTGTACTTCGCGCATCATAGTTCTAGCACTCCCTCCATTTCTTTCTTCAATCAGATCTGAAGAAGACTAGCCACCTTCTTCAAATCATTGGTTTGTTTGTCAATTCGATATCGACATTGTCGTCGATGCATGTTCATCGCGGCGGAGGAATTTTAGGGTTCCTCTCTGTTGTGAGTGTGACTGAGCTAGACATGTGCAACCCTTCGATTTTTAATTGTTGGAATAGAAACGAAAACAGGACATTTTTACAAAAACTATCATGGAATACAGGTTTCTAATACGAATCTTGCAAAACCGTCTTTGTTGAAGTCGTTCATATTACAAAAATGTCACCGCAATCGAATCTAAGACGATTCTTGGAGAACTGTCATCGTTTTCCTGTTGTAGAATGCTACTTTTTTATTAGTCATAACAACAACAACAACAAGAATCAATTTAATTAAAAATACAGAGCCTGAAAGTAGTTGCTGGAGGCTTTGAGGTAGGCACGACGGTCGTCGTTGATGATTGCAGAAAAAGGATCAGAAAGGGACGTTATTTGGGGACTCCAATTTGTGCCCTTTTGAGAGATCCGCAAGCTTGGAGGCTAAATCGGAAAATGAAGGAAAGATTTAGGTTGGACAAAGAAGATGAGGGTTGGGCAGAGATGATCATGGCCATGCACAAAAGGGTGGGGCAGAGACAACGGCTGGCAAAGGTGAATCGGCCGCAGAGAGGAAGGTGGGGGCAGAGAGGAGTGTCAGGTTTGAGGGAGAGGCAAAAGAAATCACACTTGAGGCATGGTTGAAAATAGAGGAAGGTGGGGGCGGTAGATGAAATAGGTAGTAGAGTGGTGTGTTCGGTCTTGTGGGAGGAAGAGGAAGAGGCAAGGGAGGGTTTGTTTGAACAAGGAAGATGAAGGCAAATGAGGGTTTCTCTGGGAGATTTGGGGAAACTGAACTAAAAAAAGGAACACTTGTGTGGAAAAAAAAAAGGAAGAGTTTGGGATGTCTCGTATGGTGCTTGTCAAAGGAGGACAAATTATTGCCATTGTGGAAACTAGAAATGTCTCGTCATTGCTTGTCATAGGTGATCAGAGTAGTTGAAAATCTAATGTGTTTAATGAAGTTTTGTAAGGTCAAGCTCCTCCAATGCAATTTACAATTAATCAAAACCCATATAATATGGGGTACAATCTTGCAAATGGAATTTATCCTAATTGGGCCACATTTGTGAAGACTATCCCAATGCCACAAGGAGAGAAGAAAGAAGTATTTGCCAAATGTCAAGAATCGACAAGAAAGGATGTGGAACAAGCATTTGGTATACTCAAATCACGATTTGCAATTATATGTGATCCATCACGTGCTTGGGACATAGATATAATGAAGGATATAATATTGACATACATTATATTGCATGACATGATTGTTGAAGATGAACAAGATACATACAATGATAATATTGATGTTGATTATGATCATATAGACAATGAGATTTCAACTGATGTGGTATCTCATGATGTTTATTCCAACTTTGTTACATACCTGCAAATGAGATGCCATATGCATACAAAACAAAAAAAAAAAAAATTATCAACAACTTCAATGAGACTTCATGAAACATATTTGAGAATGTTTCGGTGATAAGAATAGTGAAATTTAATTTTCATTTCTCAATGCCAATGTTTCATATTTTGTTACTTATGAACATTATGTATTTTTTGTTGGTTTAACTTTTAGTCATAAATAAAAATTTTAATTATTTATATTTTTTATATTTCTTAATGTTAATTGTTTCATAATTAAAATGTATATAATTAATTACTTAAATTTAATTTAAAAATAATTCATTAAATTTTTAAAATTGGATTGATTGTGGGACACCAAAAAATGCTCTAAGAACTCAGTGAGATCTACCATAAAAAAAAAAACATGAGAGAGATCATGAAATACATGTGACATTATGGATCCATAATAAGTGTTTTAAGATCCCAAATTAGGATGGTGCACTAAAATGTTCTTAGTGTCCCTATCTTTTTTAAAAGGGAGTAGTTTGTTTTTTTTCTTTTTTCTTTTACAAAATGATTATTGAACAAAATTATATACTAATTTTGACAACCACATAAAAAATGGTTTGCATTAAATGAGTTAGAATGACTTGATGAATTACTTTCACTCTTCCGCATAACTGCATTTGTCATTCTTTTCATCTCCTTATCATATATTTAAAATAGGTTGATTTATTTTTCTTTTTACTTTAGTTTTTTTTCCCTTTACAAACCGCTTATTGGACAAAAATAACCCTAAATCTGACTACCATATTACAATTGATGGTTGAACTTTTGAAATCGGTCCTACAAAATATATGAAAAAGTGGTGTAGAGTGTTATGGTTATGGTCTGATCTGTTTAATGAATTTTTTGTATATTAATTTGATTTTTTAGCATAACTTTATATTTTAACCCATAATATAAGAGTTATTACTCTCATGATTATTAGAAAGTTACAGTTTTTTTTTCCCTTTGTTTTTGAGCTAATGAGCTTTTCCTTTGGTTTTGGTTTTTGAAAAGAAAGTAGAAAAGGCAAGATTGCGTGACAAAGGTTCCATACTATCACTATCACACTGAATGGAGCAACGCAATGTTCATCGTTTCTGTCTAAGTGTGTGGAACTTACTAATTTTATTGATTTTATTGCACGTGAAATCAATGTGATGATAAACAAGGTGTTTTGGATTTTTTTTATTCTGATTCTGGTTTGGACTATTAATTTGGTTTTAAGAGTTTAATTTTCGTATCCAATTTAAAAAGTTTTATATTATGAATCAATTAAAAGTTATCTTAAATATGATTTTTAAATAATTATTACATAAGTGTAAAGTCTTACTACATCACAATCTATAATTAAATGATTATATAAGTTTTACTTGTACGATGAATATATTAAATTCTTAAAAGAATGCTTTCTATTCTTTTTTTTAGCCAATCTATTTTTTAGTTTGGCAACTAAAATGTTCTTTTGATTTATTTTATTTTAATTTGAATTAATTTATAGTTTTTATCATTCTTTTTATAAATATTTAACTATAAAATAAAAAAATACCATAACATGTTTATAATTCAAAATGAAATCAGGAAATATTTTTTTTGAAAGTTATGCGGCCCTAACTCCTAGTTTTTAAGCTCAAACCTCCAATCTCAAAAGAAGCAGTATAGTTAAGACAAGTATTATTACTAGAGATCAGAACAAATTATGGAAAAAAAAATCCATTACTACTATTTCGTCTGAATTATCAACAAGTATTTGGTTCAAATTCGTTAAGTAGTCGAGTCTTGCAGTAAAAAAAAAATGTTTGAAAGAGAAAACGAATATTTTGCACTTTATATGGTAAAAGAAAAAAAGAATACTGTTTTAATTATATCGGTTCAATTAGATATAAGTTGTTTGTCCTCATTTGCACTTGTATGCATTAATGTTTTCTTTCTCTGTTCGAGGCTTCGCCTTATCCCCCTATAGAGCATGTCGGCCTTCACCCCATGAATGTTACATTAGCATCTGCATTCAAATGGGTTTGGTGCAATTAATATATAAAGACACACCACACACACACACTGTCTATGAAGCCGAAAAATCGGTTCTCCCATCGATGAATCCCCGTGGATAAGATCAAACACTAAAATTTGTTCTTTTTTATAATATTACTGCCCCAAAGAAGTTACCTTTCAATTCTTTCCCCTTCCCTATATATAATCCTTTCATAACCCCTTCAAACTACCACCCCTGCAGTTTTTGAGTTACCTTGCATGCCTAAAGAAACCACTCGTTCTTTAGAGCACTTTTCATTTTCCTCTCTTCTTTAACTCTCAAAGGATATTTTTCTCTAATATCTAAGCTTCAAGATCATGGATGTTGCGCATTTCATTTTCGGGATATTTGGTGAGTTTAATTTTTCACACATGGGTTTCTCTTATTTTTCTTCTCAATGGTTGCATGCATTGAATGCTGCGCTGTTCTTGTTTATGGTTCTTGTTTTTTTTCTCAATCTTCTTTTTTTGCGGTTCAGGGAATGTTTCTGGTTTGTTCCTCTTCTTGGCCCCAATGTATGTATCTCATAACTGCCTCCTTCTGGTTTCTCGTTGTTGATTTTTGTTTTTCTCTCTATTCTTTAAAATGCACATAAAGTCATATTTTTGTGTTCGTAGAGTACCCATTTGAGCAAAATTTATGAGAAATTTGGTTTTGTAGAGTGACATTCTGGAGGATCATTAAGAACAAATCCACAGAGAAATTTTCGGGGGTTCCTTACCCTATGACCCTTCTCAACTGTCTCCTTTCTGCTTGGTAAGTTTCTCACTCTGTTCTTTCAATTCTTTTGTTTTATCTTTAGACTTTTTTTGTCGGTTATTGTTGTCATTGTCCTTTATTTTGCATCATTTTCATGTAGTACTTTTTGGTCACAATCTTGGCTTTATAAACTATACCATGTTCTTTCTTGCTACCCTTTTGTTTCATTTCTAGTTAGCTCAATTTGAGAAAGACAAATTTCAAATGGGTTGATTCCATGTAGTAAAGTTTGATTTTTAATGATGGGTCTAATTATTTTTCTTCTGATTTTACAACTCACAGGTATGGTTTGCCATTTGTGTCCCCAAACAACATACTTGTGACAATAATCAATGGCACAGGAGCAGGGATTGAAATCATATACGTCTTCATCTTCATCTACTTCGCACCAAAGAAAGAGAAGGCCAAGATTCTTGGCCTTTTCTCCTTCGTGGTGGCAGTGTTCTCTGTTGTTGTTCTGGTGTCACTGTTTGCTTTGCATGGCAATGCCCGAAAACTCTTCTGTGGCTTCGCTGCTGCCATATTTTCCATCATCATGTATGGTTCACCACTCTCAATTATGGTAAGCTTAGCTCACACTTTCTATGTTAATATTAATTCATTTGTGTCTATTCCTCACTCACAGACACCCCCTTATTGTGTGTCATTATGGCATGGCCAACTTGCCACTGTCTTTTCATTTTCCCCCCTTCTTGTTTTGTTATGTTACTTTTCAGATTGTCTTTTCTGTTAATCATAATTTTAGGAGTGTCAGATGTTACTCTTGTTTGATTGGATTTTATAGTTTTTTTTAATCATTCATTCAGTTAACGAAGAAAAATAAATTATTTTAGATTAATTTATATGCTTAAATATATGTTTTTATCTTTTGTTTTACATTCTTATTAATTTATGATAAATTAATAAATTTTGGATTTGTATCTGATAATATTTTTTATTTATAATTAGTTGAAATTTAAACAAAATTTATTATATTATGATAAAATAAATATAAAGTTTCTGATTTAATAGGGAATAAAATAAAATATCAATAATCAAAAATAAAAATTATTATTTTATTAAAAAATTAATATAAAATAAAGATTTATTAAAAAATAAAAATTTATTAAAAATAAAAAGCATATTTAATCCCAAATTATTAAGGGGAGAATAGATACTATCGTTTCCTGACTTTAAATAAATCAAAATTATAGGTTTCAAAATTTGATTTGAATTATAAATATGTCAATATGCAAAATTAATTATAAACTTCATTAGTTTTGATTAAAATAGTGGTAGCTGTGCCCAGATTTAGAAGGGCACATGTAGTTCTGCGGAAGCATCTTTGTCTTTTTATTATGGTAGTGATTAAGGTTTAATTGGGCGGTGGTTAACACTTTAAATAAAAATGACTTTATAAAGTCATTTTTATTTAAAGTTTTAGAGTATTTTTTTTATCTCCATCTATTTTATTTACATTTTTTTATAGTTTTATTCTTATCTCCCTGTTCTTATCATAAAGATAATGAAAAGAGATAGTAAGATGCTCTATAATAATACACTTTGGAATTAATAAATTTCTTCTATGATAGTCTATAACCTAATAATTAATAAAAACTATAAAAAAAAACCGAAGATGATTGTATCTAGAAAGTATGTTGCAATTATATTCCAAACATTATTGTATAAATTCCAAGTGAGATATTTTTCTATAGATTCTTCATTATTTTAGAGTGTGTGTGTGCAGAGGCTAGTGATCAAAACCAAGAGCGTGGAGTTCATGCCCTTCTTCCTCTCACTCTTTGTGTTCCTCTGTGGTACTTCTTGGTTCATCTACGGGCTACTAGGCCGTGACCCATTTGTGGCTGTAAGTAGCACACTAACATTATCCACGTTTTATCAATTTTCAATTGGATCAATACAATACAATACAAATTGTCACTATTTTAAACTTACCCTCTTGGGTTGCAATTGGCTTGTATTGAACGTAGGTACCTAATGGGGTTGGTTCTGCGTTGGGAACAGCACAACTAATATTGTATTTTATCTACCGTGACAAAAAAGGGGATCAAAAGAAGAAGCCGAGAACAGAAGAAGAAGAAGCTATGGAAATGGGCACCGCTAATAAAAATCCCATATCCAACTCGAAGGGAGCACAAGAGGGACACGTCTAGGGACGCGTGTTAGCATAAAAAAAAATGCCGTTATCTTTGCCTCTATCTCTGCTAGCATTACGAGCACCTCTTTAATTGGGACTATGCTTATATCTTTTGTTGTTGTTGTTATCTTCGTGACTTTGTGTTTCCTCAACGATTTTTAATTTTTTTGCTTTTCGTTATGATAATTGTACTATAAGTTTAGCCATTGAGACAAGTTTGTGTTGTGTCAATTTTCTTTTCTTCTTTTTCAGTCCCTTTGTCGAGACACATCCGAGCGATATCTTGTGCCTGGATAAAATTTAAAAGAGTAATGAATATGTGAATAGTTCTATGTTACAAATACTATATCTCACTTATAATTCTATCAAAAAACATATCTCATAATATGCATGTATATTTTTTTATTTCTCTTGGTATCAAGCAGTATGATAAGTGTTTATCCATTTTTTTAAAAAAAATTAAAACAAACTATTAATATTTTTCATTAATTAGTAAGTTTTTAATATTAAATAATGACATTTGGGTTTTTATTCTTTCTACTAAATAACTAATTTTATGCAAGGTTTGACAAGGGAGGGAGAGAGAAATTTGAAATAAAATTTGAGAAGAGAATAAAGTTTTCTCTCATTTGGTTTAAGGAGAAAAAATGGAGAGGAGATTGAAATTGTGTGGGCTTCAAAAATTTAATCTTGAGTCTTGGCTATACAAAGAATGTGACAAGGACAGAGTTTGAATCAAGGAACTTACTAAATTTAGTAATGAGAACTGGTTTTTCGTCCCTTTTCATGCATTCAACTCTTTTTGTAGAGCTAAGCATTTTCTTCTAGTAGGAATGATTATCAATTTTAATATAAATTTAATGAATCACAAAAAAACCTATCATTTTTCCATTTAAACTCGAGTGATGATGACGATAATAATAAAAGAAAAATAATAACAATGGTAAGGTGATGTAGTAAAAAGTCTTTTACTTTTAATGACGGTTAAAAATCATCCTTGAAACACTTTTAAAGTTGTTAAAAAACTTTTTTGTAGTAGTGAATAAAGGTGATGAGAGTAATAAGAATATATAGTTGTAAGACAATATTAATAATGTTAGACAAGTGGTCTCAATAACTTACGAGGGGGGTGAATTAAGTTTTAAAATTTCCCACTAACAAACTTTTAACCCCCTTCTAAATGATAGACTTGGAATGTAGAAGAAGAAGCAATAATCAATTTAATAATATTCTTTAAACGCGCAAGATAAAATTGATTGCAATAACATAAATGAGATAAGAGAAGAGAGAAATGCCAACTCATTTATACTGGTTCGTTCACTTCTCGTGCCTACGTCCAATCCTCAAGTTACCCACTTGAGATTTTCCACTATCTCTGTAAATCCTTTATAGACTTTAAACACACCTTGGGATCCCTCACCCTTGTGTTCAAAGATTCTCCAAGAGACAGTCTGTTTCTTGATTACAACTGACTTTATGAGATGAATAAAAAGATTTCTCTCCTTTAGAGCGGATGATACAAATTGAAGATTCTAGAGGAATTTCTCTCTTTTAGAGATGATAATACAATTTGAAGTTCTTAGATGAATTCTCAATAGATTTGCAAGTGTTTGCTCAATAGTTGTTGAGAGAGCATTTGGCAATTAAGTTCTCTTAGAAATATCTCTCTCTTGCTTTTTGAAGTTAGACACACATATATATAGGTCCATCGTGCCTTTTCAAAAATGGTTTGAAGAGATGTGTCTTTTCAAAAAGCTTTTATGAAATTTTCTCATTGGTAATCGATTACAGGTTTATGGTAATCGATTACACAATTATATTTTGAATGGTCATGACTTTTCAAATTGAATTTCAAGAGTTCCGTTGCTTGTAATCGATTACAAACATCTGGTAATCGATTACATGATTCAAAATTCAAATTCAAAACCCTTTTTAAAAGTTGTTTTTCAAAATTGTCTTCTGGTAATTGATTACACTGCCTGGTAATCGTAGTGTAATCGATTACTAGAGCCTTGATCTCTTGGAAGCAATTTGTTTTGAGGCAAAAGCTTGATCTTGAATTAATCTTGAAGCAATGCTTGTTTATTGAAGCAACCTTGTATTAATCTTGAAGCAATGCTTAAACTTTGAATGTTTGTTGAAGTAATCTTGAAAGCAATCTTGTTTGATTATTCTTTGGCATCATCAAAACCATGTATTTATACATTCACATTCTCCCCCTTTTTGATGATGACAATCATTACCAAGTGAATTCTTTTCAGCATCATCAAAACCATTTTGAAAAACTTTTTGATGATGACAATCATTATCAAGTAAATTCTCTCTAGCATCATCAAAACCTTAAAGCTGCATGATACACATTCTCCCCCTTTTTTGATGATGACAACCATCTGTAGGTTAGAAGTAAAAACAAAAGAATATCTATACGTATAATTTACTCCCTCTTGATTTTGCAATGATTGCTTATATGAAACAATTGAAGATTGTATAGATTTCATATATAAAAAGTTGTCTCATAAACTCTTATTATCTTATCTTTTATCTATCTCTCTTCCCTTTGTCAACATCAAAAAAAAATCATGAGTAAAGAGGAGAAAAACATTCATCAATTTATAACGAATTAAAAGAGTAGAGAATGTCATACTGTTCAAGTATCATTTCATGGCCTAGAAGAAAATGTTTCCGCTTGTTAGAATATATGAGAATCAAATGATATCAAAAGGCCTTTATCACATAATTGATGAATACTTAATAAACTACGCTTAAGATCATCAATAAGTAAAGCATTTTCTATGGAGGTAGAGGGATTCGTACCTATTTTTCCAACTCCAACAATTTTACCTTTGTTTGTTGTCTCCATAGATCACATATTCACTATCTTTGGGAAAAATATGAATAAACTTTGATGCATCTCCCGCCATATGTTTGGAGAAACCGCTATCAATGTGCCAACTTTGCTTCAAGGAGTCCATCATTCATATAATCATATTTTAATTTTGGTACCCAAATTTTCTTTGGTCCTTGTATGTTATTTTTGAGTAAGGATCCTTTTGGAACCCATACCATTTTTCCAATGGTACTACCATTCTTTCTAATATAACATGTTGATGCACTATGATCATTCTTACCATAGTAAAAGCATGTTAACAAGGGAGAACTAGCCTTTTGAGTGGAGGCAAAGAAATTTTTATGCATTTTTTGTTGATTTTTAGGATTATATCCTAATCCAGCCTTATCAAAAACACATTTTTGTTTGCCTAATATAATATCTAAATTATTTTTACCAAGAGTAACTTTGGCAAAAGCAATTTTTAAATCTACAATTTCTTTTTTGAATTTATCACAACATTCACATGAATGAGATGCTTTAATGTTTTCTTGTACTAAGTATTTTGTAGATGATTGGTCTTTATCTACTGATTTTAATGTTTTAACTTCAGATTTAAGATTTTCTAACTCTACATTATGAAACTAATTTGGCAAGTTTGATAGATTCTTTATGCAAGTCATTGAATGCATCTTGAAGTTCATCAAAAGAAATAGATAAGTTAGAGTTAGAAGACATTACCTCTTTTGCACTTTCATAGTCTTTCACCATGAGACCCAAATTTATGATTTCACTTTCTGAATCACTTGAAGAATCCATGTCATTATCTTCCCAAGTGATCACTATTAGAAAATACACTTTCAACATCGGTTATTTACGGCATTCTACATCAGTTTTAAAACCGATGTTGAACGTATTATTGTTAACATCGGTTTTGAAAAACCGATGCTAACATAAAAATGCTAACATCGGTTTTCTAAATAGCCGATGTTATATACAAAGAACTACAACAAAATAAGTGTATGCATGATGAACGTTGATATCGGTTTTCTATAAAAATCGATGTTAATGTAATATATTAACATCGATTTTCTAGAAAAACCGATGTTAATATATTATTAACATCGGTTTTTCTAGAAAATCGATGTTAACTAATATATTAACATCGATTTTTCATGTATAACCAATGTGAATGTCCATCATCTATACATTTATTTTGCTGTAATTAGTTATGTATAACATCGGTTATTTATAAATAACCATTGTTAACGTTTGTACATTAACATTGGTTATTTATAAATAACCAATGTTAATAAAAATAACCAACATCGGTTTTTTGAAAAACCGATGTTAAGGTGCATGTTGACATCGGTTTTTCTAAATAACCGATGTTGTTTACTATATTAACATTGATTTTTGTTGATAACCGATGTTGTTTTCAAGTTTTTTTTATATAAACTTTCTGTTTTTACAATAAACCCAAAATTGTACCTATAAAATGCAATTTCAGACCCAATTCACAGCAAATAAACATTTTATTCTGCTTTCAAGTAGTTTTAATCACAATAAACATTGAATAATTGATTTATTATTAACAACTATCAACAAATGAATTCAATGTTCAAATTACATAGGAAATGTCAAAAATGTTAAACCAAAGTAAACTAAGCTAAACTTAATATCCCTAAATCCTAGCTCTTAGCTCTAATTCGGAGATAATATTGTGCCCACTGGATCTGTATGGCCTTTAATCTCTCTGGCTCCAATGGTCTAGGATCATTAAAATACTGCATCATGCAATAAATGATAATAAGTTAATAATGTAATACAAATTATAAAAAAAATCAAATTTATTTGAAATAAACGTACCGCTTCCCAGTTATTCCTGAAACTTCCTAAAATGATGGTGGACATCCAGTGCATGACATAATAGCCGCACTCAGTACTTCCTTTTTGTCTATTACACTAAATAACATAATGAAATTTGGATATTAATTAAACAATTAGTGTACAGACACATAAGAAGTATATATAAGTGAAAGTTTTATGTAAATGACGTACCTTGACGAAAATCCACCTACCAGGAGCCTTTGATTTAGGCTGTGGAGCATCATCAAGACCTTTTAAAGCACTATTCCAGGCGAGTAACAATTAAAAAGTGGTGTTGTTGAGGTATTTGAATGCAAATGCATTGAAAAGAACACTGACCTGTTAATTGTGGCGTCCCTAAATTAATGACTGGTTTAATAGTAATAATTTAAATAACAAAAACCATGGTAATTTTTTTTTCTTCTTTTTCTTTTTCATTTCTTTCCCTTTTCACCATAACTAGGTTTAGAAGGAAAATCCTCACTACAGAGTCCTGAATGGCCAGTTCACAACTCTATTCGGAGTCATTTCTTTCTTACCGCTCATAATCTCTAAACTATTTTGCTGTTTCAAAAGGGAGGATGTACCAGCCATTACTTTAGGTCGTCACATGAAAATAAAAGGATAAAATACGATCGATAAACTCTTTTACAAATAAAGTTGCTAATGCTTTCTTTTCAAATAACAAGATCGATCATAAATGCATTCATCATTTAAAGCTGTCCAAAATATGGGAGTTTTACAAAATACATAGTGTCATCCAGAGCAAAGGTGTTCATAGTGGTGGCTTCAGCCACATGTATACAATCATCAAATTCCTATACATCAGGTCTACCCATACAAAAACAAAAGAGTAAACCTAACAGTCAGTCCTAGATGCACCCACCCTCAAAAGTATACAAAACTAATCCAAAAAGCTGTCCACTAGGATGAAGAGCCTCCGTTGATCGCCATCTCCCCCGAGCCACTATCCTCCATAGAGTCTGCCTCAGATGCCGACATGACTTCCTCGGGAGAATCCACCTCAAGAAGTGGATCCTCATCACCCTCTAGAAAGTCAAGGGCATCCACAGCAGGCTCAGGAGGTAGCTCCTCCAGATCCTCCTCAGGGTCTTCCTCGGATGACGTTACCTCAATCACTTGGACGGGCTCCACTAGACGATATGGTGTAGGCATGGGTAGTATCCACTCCACCGTGCGCTGAAGCGTCCGTGCAAGTTCATCTGGATGCACCAAAGAAGTAGCCGTGAATCGAATGGTGCCCCGAAATCGGCACCTCGTGTTGCCTTCGAGGGTCTCCCAAGCTCCCTCTAGGCACTCCATCTCTACTCGATCACGGATTAGCTGCGCCGCCATCACGATCTACAAGAAAGAAAAGAAAGGGGTAGACTCTTTCACAAGAATCTAACTATGCCGCCGCACAATGCGTCTCATAACCACTACATGCAATTAAAAGGAGTATCTGAAGGCTTTTCATCTCTGGTAATCGATTACACAGCCTTGGTAATCGATTACCAGAGGCTAAACTTGAATTACACAGCCTCAGGACATGAAATATGCAAAAATGCACTGTGTAATCGATTACACATACCTGGTAATCGATTACCAGTGACCCATCCCTCTATGTAATCGATTACACAGGCTGGTAATCGATTACCAGAGGCTCCCTTAGTTTCCTGACTTCGTTTTCAAGCCTGGTAATCGATTACACCCCTTGGTAATCGATTACCAGAGACCATCTTAGCCTCCTGTCTTCATTTTTAAGCCTTGTAATCGATTACCCACCCTTGGTAATCGATTACCAGAGGCCATAACCCACATATCAATCAAAGTTCACAGCTGGCCAGCCACCACAAGCCTCCTTGCTTTGTGGTCTTTGTTCCTTTTATCTGTTGACTGCCAGGAGCTCGCCTGCTTAGGTACATCACAGGTTCTCACTGACCGACTATGCCCGGGTTGGGTCGGGATTGGTCAAGCTTGGTTTTGGGCAATAGCACCCCACCTGACGTCCCCAAGGTCTCCTGACCCCCGCGACATATCTCTAGGTACCACTCTGTGGTCAACAATAAAAGTAGGAAGTTTCACCCTTCAACATTTCCTCATCTCAAGCTTGTAGGATTATGGGGTACCCATCACATGTGGTACTAGGTGGCGGTCGGGCGATGGTGCACAACAAGTTTTCCACATCCACAATGTGCGCATAAACCCACCATCCCCTGTTGCCCACCTCCATCTGAGCTCACGTACTCCCACGTAGCCCATATCCTCGTTTCTCTCAACACCGGGTCCCCATCAATCCTCCCAAGCTTCCACAACATCCAAGCAAAACAACATTCAAACAGCACAAGCTATCACAGCCAAGCAAAACGGGGCAAAGGCAGAAAACTCTGCTCAACACACCAACCAAAATCACAGCTTTTCTCACTTAAAGACCCCAGTAACAATTCCTTCGATCCAATTCGTTAACCGTTGGATCGACTCCAAAATTTTACTGGAAGTGTATAGTACATAAGCCTACATTGTGACCGTTGGGATCTACTAGCAAACATCCAGAACTCATTCTGCACTAGACTTTCCACAGCCAACCACACACAAACATTTTTCTGCACAAAGCCAAAATCCTGCTGCACCTATTTTGACAGCAAAATTCTGCATAAGTGCAGATTTCGAAAATCACACTTCCTCTCATCCAATCTTGCCCAAATCAATTCCTACAAGTCCCAAATCATGTATCAACCATGTCTAACCCAAAATCAAGCTTTACAGCACAGCAACACAGAATCTAGGTGTCCAACACCCCTCAATTCAATGGGGTTTCTAGGTTTGAAAAGTGAAATTTAGAATGAGGTAAATTTGAAGCAAACTCTCACCTCACACAAGTCCATAACATCAATCTAAACTTGCTCAAACTGAATTTACACCTAAAATTCCACCGAATCAAAATTTGACTCCTCAACACCCAATTTTGCCCTAGAAATGGCTCTTTGTTCACTTTGATCATTTGTTCTTCTCTCTAGCACAGTCCAAGCTTTCTCCCAAGTCCTAAATGACATTTCAAGCTAGTATTAACTCACTTTAACCTCCATTTACCACAGAATTCAGACTTAGCCTTCCAACTCTCAAAGCCTCACTCTTTTTCCACTCATAACACCACATTCTCACTTTCCAACCCTAGGTTAACTCTACATTTCATCTCTAACAGTTTTCCATGGGCAATTTTCAGCATACAAACATCACAAACATCATCACAAAACCCTAAAACAGAATGGGTATGTTTAACTCATCCAAACATGGCAATTTCAACAAGCTTCCAACAAGAGTCTTCACAAATAACCATCATGAAACAGAAAACTAACAAAACTACCCATCATATCTCCCAAAACCCCATACCCACGAAAATCAAAGGAGAAAGAAGTCCACCCAAACCTGAAATTTCGAAGTCCCACTTGTAGCCACACACTTCACGACTCCAAAAACGCCCTCCTTTCACGATTTGGGGCAGAAATGATGGCCAAAGGTTGGAGCTTTGTTAGGGTTTCAATGGAGAATGGAGAAGAAGAGAATGGCAACGTGAGGGAGAGAGAGGGCTGTCTGAAATTTTCTGTTTTGCTGAGTGAGGAGAGAGAATAGCTTTTTGGTTTTAAATAAAGGGTTTTCTCTTTTTCTATTATTTTATTTAAGCAATGCCACATGTCTCCATTTGAGTGGAGCAAAAAGGGCCCACTTTCCCTTCTTGACTGTGACCCATACTCAGCCACAAAAGTGAGAAAAATCTGAACTTTGAAACGCTAAAATCCTGCCTCGGTTTGCATGTCGCTCCTCTGGTTCCAGTTCCTCGCGTTTCTCTGCGTCCGTCGGGGCCAGTTTTCGAAAGCAAGCAATATATATATCAAAATGCTCAGAATAAAACCCCGAGCGTGGTTCAGAGGTTGGTTTCGTTAAATTTTAAGTTACACGCAAAACGATGATTTTTAAACTAATTAATTAAGAATTAACCCATAACCTCCCAGTTATGGATTTCTCTTCCTTAATTAGTCTAACCCGCGTATCTTGCCCCCACTATTCCTACCCTTACCAAGAACATATATGCATATACACTGAATAATACTTATATATATAATCATTCAAAATACACCGTTGTCAAAAATTCCGGGTAGAAATTTCCAGGATGTTACATTAATTATCCCCTTAAGGTAGTTGTCTGGCCTATTATGCAATGAACAAAACTAGACAACTAGGTGTTCCTTGGGCATGATGACCGCCATCTGCCAGTGTCTACTGTAGTGGGGATGAATATGGGTTAGTATATTAGTAAACATTAATTAAATTCAGTTATTTTGTGTGACTTACCCATTCAGGTAGGCTCCAAGGTAGACATCGCGTTTTGAATTCTGCATCCAACTCTTTATGTAACTTTCAGCCTCAAACTGCGATTGCCCAGACCTCTGAATAGACTGTGGCTCGAGGAATCCATAGATATTAGAATTCCTCACTCGCATACTTGTTTCAGTCAGATGCATGTTTATGTTAAGTCAAAGTAAAATATTTATGAATTGAAAGCAATAACTTAGGTAATTAAAAGTAATCTAAAATGACTTATAGAATCCACAACTATAACACTGATATGCTGAGACATTGACCATTGTGTGCAATTTTGGAGAGGTCTTCATGCTTTATGTAGAGCGGGAAGTCTGGATTAAAGACCTCCAACACGGTGACATCCAATGTAACCTGGTAAGGCCTCAAGAAAAGCCCTAGGATAGTCAATGTCATCAGATAAAGCGGATCATCGACCTCCGGATCCGGCTTTTGAGGTAGTTTTGCGGGAGATACAGCTGTCTGTTCATGAAATAAAGTTAAATGGCCTAATTTGAGGCACGCTGAATGAATTAATTCAAAAAGAAGAAACATATAGTAAGAGTAAAGTGCCTGTTGTGATAAAGACTTGACCAAATGTGTCGGCCAAGCAAGGAAGGTGTGAATTGCCTGCCCCACTAAGGAAACCTCATCAGTGGGTACAGGAACTGGAGCATCTGGATCTTTAACCTCCTCCACACCCACCTTTACTTGGCCAGACAACAAAGGAGTGTTATGAACAATAGTGGATCCCTCATAAACTCTCCCTAGGGCAACCAGGTGGGCAGGATTTGCTTCGATGTACAAGCCGCACCTATCTGAGTCACTCGTCTCAGGATCGTTTCCTGAGGGATCAACACAACTCCCCTTTGTGCTTACTCGAGGACCTGAGGGACCAACCAGAGGCTCCGGAGGTAGTGCAAGTCCCTGAGATTGCATCTGGGACTGAAACTGGGACTGCATATGGCTAAACGATGCCATGAGCTATAGAGTCACTTTTTCTGTGATCGACTCTTCTAGCTGGTCCCTGATTTGCTAGGTCAGCTGCTGCAATTCTTCAGGTGGCAACGAGGAAGAGCTGTGGGATGTTCGTGGAGCCGATCCGAAGTATTGCTTGATGGTGACACCGACTCCAGTAGCATGGACACGTCCAGGGTGCTCTGGACGTACAATAGCAGCGGTGAGAACATCCTGACGTCCATGGGGGCCATCTTCACGTCCAGCCTGCTCCTCAAAGGACTCCTAGACAAAAAAGACATAGTTGTACATGGCATTCACAAAATATAGAAATATAATTCTAATGGTTAGTTGAAAATGACTTACGATCTTCTCAGTGATTTCCTTTACAATCTCAGTCGTCATCTCCCCTGTTTTCTTCGTGCGGGCCATCTTCCACTTCACGTGGCGTCTGACGGGGGATAGAGGGTCGATGATGCCATCAACGCTTCCTGACTGTGCAGCTTCCTCTAGTTTCTTCTTGGTCTTCTCAGCCAGGAGCTTCTGCTCCAAATATTCATAACCCCCACAAGACAAAACGTGGGGGGCAGTGTTTTATTTCTGGATGGCCTGTGCCTTTTTCCACACATCCTGCAAAAATAAAACAATAACATTTCAAATTGCTAGAATGAATTATAACAAGTTAATGTTTTTTTAAAAAACAACTTAAATGGCAAGGTACATACCTCCCAAGAAGGATCTCTGTGAGTCTGGCAAAACTGGGCCCATTTTTCCTTGCTTATGCCGTATTTGTCACATACAGTGTCGTCCACATCGTCCTGATCGGCTGCAAGGGCCCATTTCCTCGTGAGGTCTGATTTAAACTGCCTACATCTCTCGCCAACAGTCTGAAGTAACTTCTTTTTTGTCCTACTGTCAGAAGCCTCTGGGATTTCAAATTCCGCCTGACAATAACAAATAAGGTTTATTTGTTACAATAATGTATTTTTTGTCTATTAATTAAAGAACATCAAATAAGAAAAGAAAAATACCTGAATATCCTCCCAAATCAAGTCCTTTTGAGCAATAGGGACCTCCTTCCAGTTCTCGTTCGTCACGTCCACCTTATCACGCGCCACAATCCCCAAATATGTTCTTAATTTCTTCCTGTGGAGACCATCGGCCTTGTCGGTAGTAGGATCAACATGGACCACTGGTCTCTCAGCACCAGGTGGTCTAGTAGACAAGGATCGTAGACGTGACGCTTTGCGTGTCCGCTTCATGGCAGACGGTGAAGCTGATGCGTCGGAAGGAGGATGAGGAGGAGGAGGCGAGGCAAGTGGAGAATCCATAATCATTTATCTGATAGGGAATTTGTTCCTGTTGAAAATAAAAGCTATGAAGAAATTGCATAAACTTCAAATATGGAAAATTTATCTGATAAAACTGAAGTTGGCCTTCCAAATGATCAAAGATGCTACAGCTAGTGAATAAAAAATCAAGGGCAACGAAGAGAGCACTCAAACACAAGGAAAAATTATCAAATGAAGAAGTTAGTGCCATGGATAAGGGCAATGAAGAGAGCACTCAAACACACAAGGAAAAATGATCAAATGAAGAAGTTAGTGCCACAAATGAGGGTAGTGCAGAGAATAGCATCAAAAGAAACTATAATGAAGTCAGTAAATTTGAAGATAAGGACAAAGAACAAAGCATACAAAATTCAAAAATGAAAACCAAGGGTGGTTCAGAGAATAATGTCATGGGAGAAAGATGTTGAAGATGGTGGCTTAAAAAAGAGCATACAAACTTCAGACGTATAAAAATTTTCAGATAAAGCTGCATGTTAAATGGTATAGTGTGTATAGTAATATGACTAAACAGGAAAATATAGTGAAGACTTTTATTACAATTTAGGTAAAATTTTAGTTTATTACAATTTAGGTAACTTAGCTTCTTGCTCATCTCTCATTCATACACTTCCGTAAACATTTTTTTTTGTACAACAGAAAATGTGTAGAACACATGCACCAATTGTTTTGCCCTGTACAACCATGCACCACCTTTCATCACAAGGGTATTGCACGTAAAATATTTGTTTAGCTTGTTCTACCATGATGAAAGGGTCATTGAGGTAACCAAGTTTCTTTAGTTCTACCAACGTAAATCCTATATCATCGGTGCGTACATCGGTGTTGTTGTCAACCTATTTACATTTGAAAACACAAACAGTAAATTTCACATAGTTAAGCTCCCAAATTTCATCAATGAACCCAAAGTAAGGGATGGAAGCTACACAGGGATTAGCGTCATGCACACTTGCGAAGTGTTGAGATTTAGCCCTTAGAGTGACCCCACTGTTTTGCATTGTACTTTTGTCGTTGTCATACCCTAATTTCGTCCAGGGACCTTTGCTTGATGACATGCGACCTTTCTTTGGTCCTTGTGAGGTGCTTGGCACCCATCATTAGGCAATTTGTGAAATTCCAGGACATGCCGGAAAACCAAAAAATATTGATGCACAATCCGTAAGTTTCCGTGACACACCGGAAATCAAATGGAAGCATCGTTGCATAATTAAGTGAGATTCCGTAACATTCCGTAAGTCAAAAAGGGGATGATTATGTAATCCGCAAGGTTCCGTAACATTACGGAAAGAAAACAAGTATCGTTACAAGATTCGTAAGTTTCCGTAACTTTACGAAAAAAGAATCACCAAAAAAGGTAAGGGGGTGAACTTATCAAGATAGGGGTGTAAATAGCAATTCAAATCTAGGCCCTTCCAGAACATTTTGGAAGTTGGGTTGCTTAAGGAGGAAGCAACTGGGCGGCAAGCTCCTCCACGTTTTTGAAAAATGGTTTTCGGGGCTTCCGCGGCTTCCGTAATACTTCCGTAAAATTTCCGAAAACCTTGGGTAAGCATATTCCACTTAACATTGGTGAAAGGGAAGAAAAAAAAGATGAAAATCAAATTCGAGAACAGTTCCGTAAGGCTTCCGTAACTTTTCCGGAAAATACGAAAAGGGGGGTGAACTTAGTAATTCGGGTGCGCTTAGAAATCTTCTTCATTAAGTCTTTGGGCGGCAAGCACCTCCTTTTTTTTCTATAAATAGGGGAGGGGGGAGCTGTTTCAAAATGTTCAAGACCCCTTTGGCTATGCATTTCGGCTATTTTGGCCAAAAAACACGTTTTCGTGAAGAAAAATCAAGTCGAAGTACTTCCGTAACGCTTCCGTAAGCGATTCTGTGGAAATTCTTCATCGTTCTTCGTCGTTCTTCACCGTTCTTCATCCATTCTTCGTTCGTTCTTCGTTCTTCAACGGGTAAGTTTTCGAATTCGAGACTTTCAATTCATTTCTTGTTTTGTGTACTTTCACTTTAATTTCGTTTACTTTCAGTTTTCTTTTCTTCCGTTTTTAACGTGCTTTAACCATTTATTTAAGCCGTTTTCTCGTCTAATAAATGATAAAATGAATTTCAACCGATCATTTGTGTTGTAATCTCGTTTAATCACTGTTAAAACGAAATCTAACCGATCGTTCACGCTATAACCTCGGTTAAACCAAAAAAAGTAAAATAATAATAAAATAATCAAAATATCTTGAAAAATAATAATAAAATAATCAAAATATCTTTGAATAAAATAATAAAAAAAATCAATCGGACGTTTTTCTTTGGAAGTTTCCTTGAATGAATTGATTAATAACCAAAGTGAAACTAAGACTAAAATGAACTCACAAATCAAGTTTTTTTCCGAAAAATCACAAAAAACCGTTTTAAGGTCCAACGCCTTAAACGGTCCTCTTTGCTTTTATCGGTTAACATGGACCGTTCAAAAGCATAAAATCAACATGTGACTTTACCGCTTTTGCAAGAACTACGTAGGTCTGATTTCCTCATCGCAATTGAGGATACGTAGGAGCAAAAGCCTCGCTTTTGTCGACCACCCCAAGAGATCGTTAATGGTCCAAATTCCTTAACGCTTCTCTCCTTTCACCCCAAGAGATCGTTAATGGTCCAAATGCCTTAACGTTTCTCTCCTTTCAAAAACAAGAGATCGTTAATGGTCCAATGCCTTAACGTTTCTCTCCTTTCAAAATCAAAAGACCGTTTAATGGTCCAACACCTTAAATGACCTTTTGTTCAAATAAAAAACATATTTTGCAAAAGAGACAAAAAACAAACTTAAACCAAACACTTTGTTCCGAAAGAACTACGTAGGTCTGATTTTCTCATCCCAATTGAGGAATACGTAGGAGCAAAGGGAAACACCCTTGTCGACCACAAAAAGAGAAAAAATATAAAAAGGGTATAAAGGATATAAGGACATAAAAGGGAACGTAAAAATCAAAGTCATGTTTGCACATTCGATTAAAGGCTGCCGTCCCTTGTGACGGACGTGTGGGGTGCTAATACCTTCCCCGCGCGTAAATACAACTCCCGAACCTTTCACTTAAAAGTTCGTAGATCGCGTCTTTTCCGGTTTTTCCGACGTTTTCCTCAAATAAATGTTGGTGGCGACTCCGCGCGTATTCCTTTCGTGGAACACGCATCCCGCGAGTCTCGCGTCGCCCTCCCGCCGAAGGGTAGGTTTTTGACAGTCGTCTTGTGCTTTTGTGTAAAATGAATACTTGTTTATGTCGTATCCTTGCCAAGTTATAACATTTCTTTTAGGCCCATCTGCTAGTTTTCTTAAAGTTTCTAAAGCATTTTCATCTGCAAAGATTGTATCTTTAAACCAATCACAGAAAGTCTTGTTATGCTTTTTCAACACCCAATTCTTTGACATTTTTGGATTATTCTGTTTGACTAAAGCTTCATGCTTAAGTATGTATGGCAAAACTTCATTACTGTTGTTCAAGACATACAAGTGAGCTTGTAACAAATCTTCTAGACTTGGAGTGATCACATGCAATCCTCTTGAACCCTTACCACCCACTTTGTCATCATGCCGAGACTCAGGAAGGCCAACAGGTTTAGCCTTCTCAATGTATTCTGAACAAAATTCAATGGCTTCTTCTGCAATGTACCTCTCAATAATAGATGCTTCTAGATGATATAGATTCTTTGTATACCCTTTTAAGATCTTCATGTATCGCTCAACTTGGTACATCCACCGCAAATAAACAGGACCACAACATTTGATTTCTCTGACCAGATGCACAATCAAGTGAATCATGATGTCAAAGAAAGCAGGGAGAAAATACATCTCCAACTAGCACAGTATAATTGCGGCCTCATTTTGCAGCTCATCAAACTTGACAGGATCAATGACTTTGCTACATATGGCATGGAAGAAAAAGCACAGACGAGTTATGGCTAACCTGACTTTGTTTGGCAAGATGTCTCGTATAGCCACGGGTAACAATTGTTGCATCAACACGTGACAATCGTGAGACTTTAACCCTACAAGCTTAAGCTCCTTCAACTGCACACGACTCTTAATATTTGAAGAGTATCCTTGTGGAAACTTCACCCACCGAAGACACTGACAAAAACTTATCTTCTCCTTTTTGGACAAAGTATGACAAGCTGGGGGCAAATATATTTTCTTCCCATCAGACCTTGGATGCAACTGTGATCGTATCCCCATCTCAGCTAGATCTTGACGGGTATTCAAGCTATCCTTCGTCTTGCCTTGAATGTTAAAGAGCGTCCCAATCACACTGTCACATATATTTCTCTCCACATGCATAACATCAATACAATGTCTAACGTCTAGATCAGACCAGTACAGAAGATCAAAGAAAATGGACCTCTTCTTCCATATGCAAATCTTACTTTTATCCTTCTTTTGAGTCTTTCTAATGCAATCCTACCCCCAAGGGCATTGGATAAAAGACTCCAAGAAGATTGAACCAAAGATGCAAGAGAAGGCCCTAGGGTTCTCATGAGCCTTAGGGTAGATTTCGGGCCCATGGGCTAAGTATGAGCCCACTTATCTTTGTACATATTAGATTAAGGTTTCATTAATTTTTGGTATTGTATTTAGGGCTCCATAATGTAGGTAGGGTACCCTAGAAATATAGGATTTTTCAGCCCTTGTTTTAGGGCACCTAGACTAGTTTTTGTATTAGGGGTAGTTTTGTAATTTCACATGCACTAAGTGAATATTTGATGTGTGTGGTTGGAAATAAATTTAATTGAATTGGTAGAAGCCCAATCCAATTAAATTTTAGAGATTAAATTTTAGAGGGGGAGGTGAGCATTTGCTTACTTCACCCCATTGCCACATCATATAGTCACACTTTGTGCATGTCCTTCATGCTTTACATGCCTCATGACACCTAAGCATACTTAGTGGAGAATCTTGGAATTGATCTTGGATTAGTGGGCTGAACCATAACTAAAATTCACTAATCATAATTAGTGAAATTTTGGCTCCAAAGTTTGGCTTCACAAATTCAATTTCAAATTCAAGTGAAATTTGAATTTCCCTCCAATTTTGTGTGACACTTAGGCTATAAATAGAGGTCATGTGTGTGCATTTTTTTCAACTTTGATCATTTGAAAATTAAACTTCAGATTTCAAAGCTCATTTAGAGCACAAAATTTCGTGCTCTTCTCTCCCTCTCCCTTCATTCATCTCCTTCTTCCTCCAAGCTCTTATCCATGGCCTCCTATGGTGGTGAGCTTCTTCTAGACTCATATTCTCCTTGAAGTGTCATCTCCTCTCTCTCTTACTTTCTCCATTCCGCTGCCATTCATCTACCAAGAAGCAAAGGAATCCATTGATGAAGAAGATCCTAGGCCTACAAGCTCCAATGGAGCTTGCATCAGGTGGTATCAAGAGCATCTTCATCTAGGTGATGTTCTTTTGCTTCCTCTATCTTTTTGTTCGGTGAATTCTCTTTAATTCCTTGTTTTTCATCTTATTCTCCATGTATATCCTCCATTGTCTTGTGGTTTGGTGCTGTTTAGAGTAGATTAAAAAAAAATAAACCGATTAAATCTTAGATCTACACTTGTTCTTGCATTTCTATGGTTCAAATTTTGTAGATCTACTCTTGAATCTTGTTTTTGTGTTGATTTTAGGTTCTATCATTTTTCATTCATAATATTCTTGTGCTGAACCTTAGTTCTAAATGTTCTTCCAAAATATTGATTAGAAAAAAAAACACAAAAATCTAAGTGTAAATCACTTAATCCATGTTGTCTTAGAGTCATGTTTAGTCATAGTAATTGTCACATTATGTTCTAAGTTTGTGTTGATTTTTTATTTTGTTTATTGAATTCTAAATACATTTGTTCATGTATTCTTGTCATTCTTAGCCTATATTTTGAATTTTGTGTCTAATTCATGCATGTTATTTAGTTCATAACATGTTCTAAATCAATTCCTAGAAGTAGTCTTGTTGTTGAACTCTTTTGTTTTCTAAGATTCCTACATGATGCCTATGATGAAGTTAAGTTGTGGTGCTGAGTTGTGGCTGGATTTGTGAATCAAATAAGTCTTAAGCTCTCTTCAATTGTGTTATTCAAGATAATTGAGCATAAGCAAACACAAATTGTAACTATCCAAGCCTTAAGCAACATAAACACTACTCTTGATTTCTAGGTTGAAATCGTTGGTGCTGGCAGCTTGAACATACGAACTTGTATAAATTATTGGGAATTGGTCACTACGTTTTTTGAGCTGAAAGTTTTACTGAATTTTCTAGACATCTGGACCAAAATTATAAAAAAAGAACCAAGCGATTTGGATTAAAGGAAAAAATAAGAAAAGTCGCACAGGTTGGCAGAAAAATCAGTGTCCAGGAAAAAAAAAGTGAAAGGAAAGTGTGCTTGTTGTTTTGGCTCAAAATTTGATCTATAATTGGTGCCTATTTTATACCAATCCTAGATCTGAACTTTCAATTGAAAATTATAGTGAAAAAAAGTGCCAAAACTAGAGGTTTCTTGAGTCTTTTTTTTTTTTAGTTTTTCTACTCTACTCTAGAGCCATTCTAGGTTTCTCTTTGAGTCCTAGCTTGCTTTTTTGTGCTTTTCATTGCTTTAATTGTTGAATAATCCTTGGAAATTTGTCTTGTTAAAACTCTATTGGTTTACCTTTCATTTCTTTTTTTTTTGGTCTTTGGTTATTGCTTGTCTCTTTGTTTCCTTGCTTGTGAGTTGCCATATAGGGAATTGGAAAGGAGTATTGGTGCCATACCTTGAAGAATTTGTGTAAAGAAGCAAGGGCCAACCACCTTAAGAGCTATTGGAATAAGAAGCACTCCAAATTGAGTGAAACACTAAAAAGAGAATAGCCACCACAATTGAGGACTTTTTTTCTTTGTAATTTTGTAATTGGCAATTTGCTTTGCTTTCAAATTTTGTAACAAAAAGGCCTTTCATTGGAAGTAAGTTGGGAGCCTCCGCTAGGTCACCCTACTTCCATTTGTGTGTAATAATTTTAGGCAATTTTCCCTTAGGATAGTGAGTGTTTTGTTGGGAACCTTAAATGAGGTAATCCAAACACTCTTAGGAGCCGCCTAGTTTACATTTCTTGCACTTTAATTTCTTGCTTACTTTCATAGCTTATTTCTTTTACCCTCCATTGTCAAACCGCCTAGATAGCTTGCCTTTTACCAATTAGTTTTTACCTTATCTTTCACACCTCTTTTAGTGTTTATTTTGGCTAGTTTCAACCTTAGTTTCTTTTACCTTTTTTTTAAACCCCCAACAAGAAAGAACCATAACTTAGGAACCAACATGAGTCTTCATTCTTCATCTAGTGTTAATGGTGAGGGTTCTACTCCTAAGGACCCCTTGTATAAGATATTAGATGAGTTGAGATCCCTTAAGTTATGGAAAGAAAAACAAGAGAGAAAAGAAAAAGGTAAAAAAAGAGTTGAAGAAATAAGTCAAGATGAAAGAGAGAAAATAAGAGAGGAAGAAAGAAGAAAAATAATGAAAGAAATGAAAAGAGAAAAACTTGCCTCCTATAGTAGTCATGACTCTTGCAAGAGTTTAAGTGAAGAACTTAGTGACTATTATATAGGGCGTCATAGTTCACATACTAAACATCACTCCCAAAGAAGAGAAAAGGATAGAAGGCCTCAAGAGGTTAACATTAGCCTCCCATATTTCCATGGAAAAGATAATGTTGAGGCCTACTTAGATTGGGAAATGAAGGTTGAACAACTCTTTGCTTGCCATCATATTAGCGAAGAGAGAAAATTTCCATTGGCTACCCTTAGCTTTCAAGGGTATGCCCTCTATTGGTGGACTTCCCTTGTTAGGGAATGAAGGATTCATGGGGATCCTCCAGTAGAGTATTGGAATGATCTTAAGAGAGCCCTTAGGAAGAGGCACATTTCCTCCTACTATGAAAGGGAGCTTATGGATAAGCTCCAAAGGCTTAGACAAGGGAGTATGAGTGTTGAAGAATATAGACAACAAATGGAACTACTCCTTTTAAGAGCTGGACTTAGGGAGGAGGAAAGAACAAGCATAGCTAGGTTCCTTAGTGGGCTTAATATAGAAGTGAGGGACAAGGTTGAACTCCTTCCATATAGGGACCTAGATGAGCTAGTCCAACTTTTTATAAGAGTGGAGCAACAACTTAAAAGAAAGCCTTCTTCAAAATATAATGGCTCTCACTCTTATCCCAGGAAGGACCAAACCCATGGAATTTTGGGGGCTGCACCTTCAAAACCCAAGGAAGATAAGGGTAAGACCATAGAGAAATACACCCCTAAGACTAGTTCCCAAGGAAGGACTAGTAACATTAAATGCTTCAAATGTCTTAGGAGAGGTCACATTGCCTCTCAATGCCCCACAAAGAAAACCATGATCATGAGGGGTCAAGACATTTATAGTAGTCAAGAGGAGACTACTTCTTGCCCCTCCTCTAGTGGAAGTGAAGATGAAGTAAGGGGTGAAGAGTCTAGTGAGGAAGTCTACCCCCACGAAGAAGGTGACCTCTTAATGGTTAGAAGGCTTCTTGGAGGTCAATCTTGTGATCTATCTCAATCCCAAAGAGAGAACATCTTTCATACAAGATGCAAAATTTTAGATAAAACTTGTTCTCTCATTGTGGATAGTGGATCTTGTTGCAATTTTTGTAGCACAAGATTAGTTTCCAAGTTGAACCTCACTATCATTCCCCACCCAAAACCTTATAAACTTCAATGGCTCAATTAGCAAGAGGAAATGATAGTTAACCAACAAGTGAAGGTACCTTTCTCTATTGGGACATATAAGGATGAAGTTAATTGTGATATAGTTCCCATGGAGGCAGTACATATTCTTTTAGGAAGGCCATGGCAATTTGATAGGAAGATCATTTACAATGGCCTAACTAATGAAATTACCCTCATCCATCTTGACACTAAATTTGTGTTGCATCCTCAAACACCTACATAGGTGGCCAAAGATCAACTAACTATGAAAGATAAGAGGGATGAGGAAGAAAAACTAGAAAAACAAAAGAAAAAGAAGGATAGTAAGGCCTTGCCTTCAAAGGCCAAGGGGAAGGAAAAAGAGGAAAAGGATTCGTCCAAGAAGATTGTTAAGAAGGAAAATCATTTTGCAACAAAAGGTGATATTAAAATAGTACTCCTTCTTAAACAATCTTTCTACCTTCTCCTATCAAGGGAAACATCCCTTAGCACCACCATACCTCTTGAGCTTGAGGTTATTCCTCAAGTAAAGGAGTTGTTGGATGAGGGTTTGGTTCGCAAGAGCTTAAATCCTTGTGCTTTGTTGGTGCTTACAATAGGTATTATTAGGCACCAAATCCCTATGATAGGTGGTATGATGAATGTGTTGAGTGGTGCAACACTCTTTTGAAAAATCACTCATGCACCCAACATCTTCATGATTTGTGTACATAGGGACTCATTAGGTTGATTTGTTCTTAATTTTTGTTTCAATGCAAACCTAGGTGCTCATGTGGGACACCTTAGGTTTGTCGTAATTTTTTGTAGGAATAATAAACATGAAAATAAAGAAAAAGGTATGTTTTATTCCATTACTTTCCTTAACTTTTTAAATAGTGATCAAGGGCTTCCCATGGACCCTAAGAGAATAAAGGTCATTCCTGAGTGGCCTACTCCACCAAGTATAAGGGAAATTTGGGGCTTCAATATCTTAATAAACTTTTACAAAAGGTTTGTCCCATATTTTTCTATACTTGTAGCACCACTCATTAAGTTGGTGAGGAACTATATTCTCTTATGGGAAGATGGCCGGGAAAGGGGTTTTCAGTCCTTACCGTACTCTAACATACCTGTGGCGTCCCTAAATTAATGACTGGTTTAATAGTAATAATTTAAATAACAAAAACTATGGTAAATTTTTTTTTCTTCTTTTTCTTTTTCATTTCTTTCTCTTTTCACCATAACTAGGTTTAGAAGGAAACTCCTCACTACAGAGTCCTGAATGGCCAGTTCACAACTCTATTCGGAGTCATTTCTTTCTTACCGCTCATAATCTCTAAACTATTTTGCTGTTTCAAAAGGAAGAATGTACCAGCCATTACTTTAGGTCGTCACATGAAAATAAAAGAATAAAATACGGTCGATAAACTCTTTTACAAATAAATTTGCTAATGCTTTCTTTTCAAATAACAAGATCGATCATAAACGCATTCATCATTTAAAGCTGTCCAAAATATGGGAGTTTTACAAAATACATAGTGTCATCCAGAGCAAAGGTGTCCATAGTGGTGGCTTCAGCCACAAGTATACAATAATCAAATTCCTATACATCAGGTCTACCCATACAAAACAAAAGAGTAAACCTAACAGTCAGTCTTAGATACACCCACCCTCAAAAATACACAAAACTAATCCAAGGAGCTGTCCACTCCACCGTGCGCTGAAGCATCCGTGCAGGTTCATCTGGATGCACCAAAGAAGTAGCCATGAATCGAATGGTGCCCCGAAATCGGCACCTCGTGTTGCCTTCGAGGGTCTCCCAAGCTCCCTCTAGGCACTCCATCTCTACTCGATCACGGATTAGCTGCGCCGCCATCACGATCTACAAGAAAGAAAAGAAAGGGGTAGACTCTTTCACAAGAATCTAGCTATGCCGCCACACAATGCATCTCATAACCACTACATGCAATTAAAAGGGGTATTTTAAGGCTTTTCATCTCTGGTAATCGATTACACAGCCTTGGTAATCGATTACCAGAGGCTAAACTTGAATTACACAGCCTCAGAACATGAAATATGCAATAATGCACTGTGTAATCAATTACACATGCCTGGTAATCGATTACCAGTGACCCATTCCTCTGTTCAATCGATTACACAGGCTGGTAATCGATTACCAGAGGCTTCCACCATCTCCCAGTTCCCTTTTTAAGCCTGGTAATCGATTACACCCCTTGGTAATCGATTACCAGAGGCTTCCTTAGCTTCCTGACCTCGTTTTCAAGCCTGGTAATCGATTACACCCCGTGGTAATCGATTACCAGAGACCATCTTAGCCTCCTATCTTCATTTTTAAGCCTTGTAATCGATTACCCACCCTTGGTAATCGATTACCAGAGGCCATAACCCACATATCAATCAAAGTTCACAGCTGGCCAGCCACCACAAGCCTCCTTGCTTTGTGGTCTTTGTTCCTTTTATCTGTTGACTGTCAGGAGCTCGCCTGCTTAGGTACATCACAGGTTCTCACTGACCGACTATGCTCGGGTTGGGTCGGGATTGGTCAAGCTTGGTTTTGGGCAATAGCACCCCACCTGACGTCCCCAAGGTCTCCTGACCCCCGCGACATATCTCCAGGTACCACTCTGTGGTCAACAATAAAAGCAGGAAGTTTCACCCTTCAACACTTCCTCATCTCAAGCTTGTAGGATTATGGGGTATCCATCACATGTGGTACTAGGTGGCGGTCGGGCGATGGTGCACAACAAGTTTTCCACATCCACAATGCGCGCATAAACCCACCATCCCCTGTTGCCCACCTCCAACTGAGCTCACGTACTCCCACGTAGCCCATATCCTCGTTTCTCTCAATACCGGGTCCCCATCAATCCTCCCAAGCTTCCACAACATCCAAGCAAAACAACATTTAAACAGCACAAGCTATCACAGCCAAGCAAAACAGGGCAAAGGCAGAAAAACTCTGCTCAACACACTAACCAAAATCATAGCTTTTCTCACTTAAAGACCCCAGTAACAATTCCTTCGATCCAATTCGTTAACCGTTGGATCGACTCCAAAATTTTACTGGAAGTCTATAGTGCATAAGCCTACATTTGGACCATTGGGATCTACTAGCAAACATCTAGAACTCATTCTGCACTACTCTTTCCACAGCCAATCACACACAAGCATTTTTCTGCACTTGTGCAAAATTCTGCTGCACAATTTCACAGCAAAAATCTGCACAAAGTGTAGATTTCGAAAACCACACTTCCCCTCATCCAATCTTGCTCAAATCAAATCCTACAAGTCCCAAATCAGGTATCAATCATGTCTAACCCAAAGTCAAGCTTCAAAACACAACAACACAGAATCTAGGTGTCCAAAACCCCTCAATTCAATGGGTTTTCTAGGTTTGAAAAGTGAAATTTAGAATGAGGTAAATTTGAAGCAAACTCTCACCTCACACAAGTCCATAACATCAATCTAAACTTGCTCAAACTGAATTTACACCTAAAATTCCATCGAATCAAAATTTGACTCCTCAACACCCAATTTTGCCCTAGAAATGGCTCTTTATTCACTTTGATCATTTGTTTTTCTCTCTAGCACAGTCCGAGCTTTCTCCCAAGTCCTAAATGACATTTCAAGCTAGTATTAACTCACTTTAACCTCCATTTACCACAGAATTCAGACTTAGCCTTCCAACTCTCAAAGCCTCACTCTTTTTCCACTCATAACATCACATTCTCACTTTCTAACCCTAGGTTAGTTCTACCCTTCATCTCTAACAGTTTTAAATCAGCAATTTCAGCATGTAAACATCACCAACATCATCACAAAAACCCTAAAACAGAATGGGTATGTTTAACTCATTCAAACATGGCAATTTCAACAAGCTTTCAACAAATGTCTTCACAAATAATCATCACACAGCAGAAACCTAGCAAGACTACCCATCATATCTCCCCAAACCCCATACCCACGAAAATCAAAGGAGAAAGAAGTCCACCCAAACCTGAAATTTCAAAGTCCCACTCGTAGCCACGCACTTCACGACTCCAAAAGGGCCCTCCTTTCGCGATTTGGAGCAGAAATGAGCACCAAAGGTTGGAGCTTTGTGTGGAGCTTCAATGGTGAATGAGGGAGGAAGAAAAGCAATGTGAGGGAGAGGGAGAGAGAGCTTCTGAAAATGTTGGGCTGAGTGAAGAGAGAGAGAGTTGCTTTTTGGTTTTTAATAAAAGGGTTTTCTCTTTTTTTCTATTATTTTATTCAAGCTCTGCCACATGTCCCTATTTGAGTGGAGCAAGAAGGGCCAACTTTCTCTTTTTGACTGTGACCCATACTCAGCCACAAAAGTGAGAAAAAATCTGACCTTTGAAAAGCTAAAATCCTGCCTCGGTTTGCGTGCCGTTTCTCTGGTTTCAGTTCCTCACGTTTCTCTACGTCCGTCGGGGCCAGTTTTTGAAAGTAACCAATATATATATCAAAACGCTCAGAATAAAACCCCGGGCGTGGTTCAGAGGTTGGTTTCGTTAAATTCTAAGGCGCACGCAAAACGGTGATTTTTAAACTAATTAATTAGGAATTAACCCATAACCTCCCAGTTATGGATTTCTCTTCCTTAATTAGTCTAACCCGCATATCTTGCCCCTACTATTCCTACCCTTACCAAGAACATATATGCATATACACTGAATAATACTTATATATATATAATCATTCAAAATACATCATTTCCAAAAACTCCGGGTAGAAATTTCCAGGATGTTACAATACCCAACATCACTAATACATATGTTTTTATTCTTTTATAGGTATTGAGGAAAGAATTAATGAGTTTCAAGAACCTCTGGATTTGAGGTCAAATCCTTTTCAAGGGGGAGGGAATGATGCAATCCTACCCCCCAAGGGCATTGGATAGAAGACTCAAAGAAGATTGGACCAAAGATGCAAGAGAAGGCCCTAGGGTTCTCATGAGCCTTAGGGTAGATTTCGGGCCCATGGGCTAAGTATGAACCCACTTATCTTTGTACATATTAGATTAAGGTTTCATTAACTTTGGGTCTTGTATTTAGGGCTCCATAATGTAGGTAGGGTACCCTAGAAATATAGGATTTTCAGCCCTTGTATTTTAGGGCACCTAGACTAGTTTTTGTATTAGGGGTAGTTTTGTAATTTCACATGCACTAAGTGAATATTTGATGTGTGTGGTTGGAAATAAATTTAATTGAATTGGTAGAAGCCCAATCCAATTAAATTTTAGAGGGGGAGGTGAGCATTTGCTTACTACACCCCATTGCCACATCATATAGTCACACTTTGTGCATGTCCTTCATGCTTTACATGCCTCATGACACCTAAGCACACTTAGTGGAGAATCTTGGAATTGATCTTAGATTAGTGGGCTGAACCATAACTAAAATTCATTAATCATAATTCGTGAAATTTTGGCTCCAAAGTTTGGTTCCACAAATTCAATTTTAAATTCAAGTGAAATTTGAATTGAAAATCAAATTTCCCTCCAAATTTCTGTGACACTTAGGCTATAAATAGAGGTCATGTGTGTGCATTTTTTTGAACTTTTATCATTTGAATATTAAACTTTAGATTTCAGAGCTCATTTAGAGCACAAAATTTCGTGCTCTTCTCTCCCTTCATTCATCTCCTTCTTCCTCCAAGCTCTTATCCATGGCCTCTTATGGTGGTGAGCTTCTTCTAGACTCATCTTCTCCTTGAAGTGGCATCTCCTCTCTCTCTTCCTTTCTCCATTCATCTTCCAAGTAGAAAAGGAATCTATTGATGAAGAAGATCCTAGGCCTAATGGCTCAAATGGAGCTTACATCACTTTCCAAATACAGTATTCAGGTGTTGAACCCGCTGGTATACTTGCTCACCACTCAATGGTATCAGCACAATATCGTGCTCTTGACTTCCATTAAAAGCTTTTTTTAGTCGACTGTAAGGATGATTGGGAGTTAGAAAATGGTGATACCTATTGTAGACTGTTTTTCTTCCATGTTTTAGTTGTATGTAGCTTATGTTTTCTTCACAGATGGGGCATGCATGATGACCCTTAACACCGTAACCGCTGAGATTCCCATATGCTGGAAAGTCATTAATGGTACAAAAAAGCATTGCACGCATTTCAAACGTCTTCTTGCGAAACGCATCAAACACTAACACCCCCTCGTCCCACAACTTTCTCAGGTCTTCAACCAATGGACTTAGATAAACATCAATGTCATTTCCTGGCTGTCTTGGGCCCGATATCATCATAGACAACATCATGTATTTTTGCTTCATGCATAACCAAGGAGGCAAATTGTAAATTACTAGCAGAACTGGCCATGAACTGTGTTGAGTGCTTAAGCTGCCATATGGATTTATTCCAGCACTGGCTAGTCCAAGTCTAAGATTTCTTGGCTCTTTCCCGAAATCTGGATATAAACCATCAATCTTCTTTCACTGCGAGCAATCAGCCGGATGACGAACCATTCCATCATAAATCCTTCCATTTGCATGCCATGTAAGGTCTTTTGCATCCTCCTCGTTAACGAAAAGACACTTAAACCTTGGAATGATTGGAAGATACCACAAAACCTTCACTGGAGAGCCCTTCTTTGAGTTTTCACCAGAACTGCTTTCCTCTTCATCATTCACTTTGTACCGTGAAGTCCCACAAATAGGGCATTTGGACATTTCTTAGAATTCATGCTTGTACAATATGCAATCATTGGGGCAAGCATGAATCTTCTGATACTCCATACCCATCAGACACAATATCTTTTTTGCCTTATAGTAAGTTTTAGGCAGCATGTTGTCCTCTGGAGGCAGATTGTGCACTACCTCAAGCAGTGAGGTAAAACTTTTGTCACTCCACCCATACCTGGCCTTCACATTAACCAGACTTAACACCGCAGACAATAGGGTTAAGGAATTCTTGCACCCTGTATACAAAGGCTTCTTTGAATCACTCTGCAATCCTTCATACACAGGGGCGTGTGCTTGCTGAAAAGACTCTTGTCCAAGGTCACGAATCATGTCCTCCAAGCGATCTCCCATTTCTACATCAAACGGTTTAGAATGGGACCCAGTATGCGTGTCTATCACTTCACCATGCCATATTCACGCCGTGTAATTCTTCTTAATCCCATCACACAATAGATGCTCCCGTATGTCGTCCAGTAGTTTTCGTTTTCCGTTTAAACAGTTGATGCAAGGACAATAATATTTTCCTTCTTCATTCGGTCGACCTCTTTCTGAAGCAAATTGCAAGAACTCCTTGACACCATCCTCATATTCTAGGCTCATGCGACTTTAATTCATCCAACTTCGATCCATCTAAGCAATTCCATGCATCCCATTTAGGAAGACTGTCTTTTATGTTAGCTTCATACATTAGGGTTAGCATTATTTGGAAAAATTTGACTAAATTTCAGTAGCATTTCGCATTGGTCTCCAAGTATACAACATGAAATCGGTGAAATTAATTTCCCTATAATCAAGTATGCACCCAGAGAACAACTTGAAATGCATTGTACTGAAATTTCATCAAATTAATCAAAATAATAATAAACTTAACTAATGAATCTAACATAAAAATACTAGTCTCCCCAAACTGTCCAAACGGACAATTCAAGACTAAATACAATGACTAATGCAAACTGTCCGCAAGAATCATTGCATTTAGTCTCAAACAGGAATCTAAGGTTCACTCAGCATGAACAACAGTTGTTTATATAGCAAATTACATTGATGACATACAAGAACATACATAATCTAAATTTCGATTACAAACTAAGTGTGTGTGTGTGTGTGTGTGTGTGTGTGTGTGTGATGAGGGTGATGAGGGTGTGTGTGTGTGTGTGTGATTAGGGATTGATCACTCTCTCACCAGTAGCAAGAAAATCACATGGGGGAGAGAAAATGAATGAGAGAAAGCTAAGGGGTATTGGTTTAATATGGGACAAAGTGAGGTTGACTAGGTTGGAAGTGAGGTTGACTAAGTGTGTGTGTGTGTGTGTGTGTGTGATTAGGGTTTGTGTGTGTGTGTGTGTGTGTGTGTGTTTGTGATTAGGCTTTATGTATGTGTGTGTTTCTGATGAGGGTGTGTGTGTGTTTGTGATGAGGGTGTGTGTGTGTGTTTGTGATGAGGGTATGTGTGTGTGTTTGTGATGAGGGTGTGCGTGTGTGGGGGGTCATTCGAGGGTAGCAAAGGATCATCATATTCAAAACATCATCAACCACACCATGCACTCCTATATTGCTGGCATATAGAGATTCCCAGAGAGAAAAATAGCCGCTACAATCTCTGAATTGATATGGTTTATAGAAAAGTGACACCCTATTAGCATCAGCTTGCAAGAAAGTCACAACATCTCGAAAAGATAGCTTATATGATTTGGAAGGAAAGGGCATTGAATTGGTTCCAGTGCTTAGAACTATGGACAAGGGTCATGATTTGGCCAGTATTGAAGCATGGGTTGTTGGGGATGTTTCAAATTTACTTTTCAAAAAATCCAATTGAGGTGTTAATGGAGTTGTGATTGAAATTGGATGTTGGATTGATCATACAGGTAATTTGGAAGGTCCTTAAAGATGAACATAATTGAGAGAGAAGAAAATCAGAGAGAAAAATCTATTATTTTGCTCTGCCAAGGGAGAAAACCCTTCTACAATTGTTAAGTTTGCAAACTTAGTGCATGTTTGGATTAAACTTAAGTTTGCAAACTGTGTGTGTGTGTGTGTGTGTGTATGTGTGTGTGTGTGTGTGTGTGTGTGTGTGTGTGTGTGTGTGTGTGTGTGTTTGTGTGTGTGGAGGGTATATTCCACTGCTGCAAACCTCTATACCAGATAAAATTAGGCCTTACAATCCCTATGCACAAACAACATATTCATCCCCTAAGGCCTTCACGACAATAGCAGATTCATAAAAGGAATTTTTTTATCAACATTTCCTAAGAGGCTAATGTAGATAAAATTGTTACTGCTCGTTTCATTCAACAATTTTAATGTATTTTAGTTTTCATTGTTTTGGGCAAGGAAAACAGCTGAAGAAGGCAATTAGAAATATCGTGTACATAGAAGGCAATTATTTTGAAGCTGTTGTTACTACTGCTGCTTCATATTTTAAATTATGAGAGTAATATTTCTTGTTCTATAAGTTGTATTTGGTTTGGACAAACTAGTGTCTATTATCTTTTTCTCTATAGGATTCAAGATATGACGCAGGTTATTAGTAGCTATTATTAAAAGCAGACTTTAGTTTTTGATGTGCTCTCTATTAGCCTACTGGTATAAATTATAGAATTCTACAACTATACAAGTAATGCTTACAAAAACAATTTCAAAGTATTTTTCGAATCAAAGATATAAATACCTGAGTTGGAGGCTTCAGCACACTTGACTTTCCAGCAATGAGCGCATGAGCACTATTGGAAACAACAATGAGCACAGGATCAACAATGGCTAAAATCACTCCTAGTGGAATCTGAAAATTAAATGACAGTAGGACTTATAATCAATTAACATAGGTAATAAGTGAGGTTGTTATGCATATAGGCAGAAGACAATGAGGTTGTTAAGCATACTTGTAATATATGTTTTTAAAATCTGCTCCAAGTTGTAAGGGACCTCCTAAGAATAAGAAGAAGGATATAAGGATAATAATTTTATGCTTATCATTCATGACCTCAATACAACTATATAAAGATGTTGTCATAGCTACAAGACAAGGCAAAACAGAAAGCAATACGACAAGCACTAACAAGAAAAAACTAGGGCACTATCACCAAAGCACTACTGCTAACAAAATTATATCCAGACCGATTGCTCCAAATAATCAACTCTCTAAACTATGGTAATTATTTGAATATAGATAGATCTCAGTTCCAAATCAGAATATATTTTTTAATGCAATCTTTCTTTTTTGGATGGGAATTGTCATGACTTTTGAAATTGAGCTTTTAATTTTTTCAGTTAACCAACTTCACCATTAATTAAATTTAGCTACATTCTCAAACTTTTGGTAGAGGAGAATTTTGCCAAAAGTTGAGACAAGTTTGACCTTTTAAGACAAGAAGCACAAAGCTGAAACTTGCACTTGACTAGGAATAACTCACTAGCAGGGTTGGAGTGATTCGAGATTCTTGCCAATGGCTGAATAAAAGCCAGCCAGCACATGATCAAAACAATTTTCGGTATCTGTTTGATCTCTTGATGATTGGGATGCCGTAAAAGTGGATACAAATGTCTCTCCCCTTTACAGTTCTAGCCTTTAACCTTTAGTAATGATGATAGCATTTCAACACAAGCCACTTTCCCCACCATCCATCCACCTATTGGCAAGTACAAACAAATGATACCTCCATTTTGAGTAATTCCCGGATTTAGAAAATACTGTTATGTTTTCCTGAAGAATTAGAGTACCCATAACTAACTGCGATGAAACCAAACAAAATGGAAGAAGAAAGAGGTGCACAACCCAGTCTGTAATGAGGAAATTTGCATAACCAGAATGGAGAAAATTTTCTAAAATGTTGTAGCACAGAATTAAATTAGCGAGTTTTTCTTCTTTGATAAGAAAATAGCGATGAAACAGTAACAAAATAAGCCTACTTCCTAGCATTTAAAAGGGCAAAATTCAAATGGACTTGAGCTGTTCTTGGTTGCCTATGTATGTAGATATTTAAAACAAATAAGAAGGAAATGAATAATTGAATTGAGAGAACAAGAGCCAGGTGAAATTGGGAAAGGTAACGATAACAATGGATGCTCAAATTTCATAACCGGGATAAGAACGTAAGAGTTGGGAAGTCGGTATTACTTAACCAATAGCATGAGACCGACAAAGATACAAAAGGAGCCTAACCAAATGTGTCACAAGACAACAAGATTATTATGTCCCTTTCATTGTATGCCACAAGGTGACAGGTAAACTACCGTAAATTCCATCTTCCAACTTTCTGCCAAACCAACTAATGGAGATTATTAGGGACTAGAATCAAAGCAAAGCACTACTGTTAACAAAACCCAGGCCAGTTGATAAGAATATTTAGACATCTCTAATGAAAATTACATTGATAGAAACACATCGTTGAGTTTCAATTATTGGTAAAGTAGTCATCCTTCTTTCACCTAACTAAGAACTTAATTTAGCGGTTATTTTCAAAATACATGAATGTAAATAAAAAATATTGTGTTTTAATTACAAGTTTTTTTTCTGAATAAAATACATTTAATTCAAATAAATCATTGTTATTCAAAAGGTTGTGTGTGTCTGTGTATGATGAGGGTGTATGTGTGTGTGATGAGTGTGTGTGCATGTGTGTGTGCATGATGAGGGTGTGTGTGATGAGTGTGTGTGTGTGTGCATGATGAGGGTGTGTGTGTGTGTGTGTGATGAGTGTGTATGTGTGTGTGAGAGAGAGAGATGAGTGTGTGTGTGTGTGTGTGTGTATGTGTGATGAGTGTGTGTTTGTATGATGAGTGTGTGTGTGTGTGTGTGTGATTGAGATTGTGAAGCTCATACAATTCCACAGGTAGGCTTCCTGTCAAAAGGTTGTCCCCTAGCATAAGCTGCACAAGAGATATGCATGTTTTGAGGTTATAAGGAATGTTTCCAAACAACCTATTTGAACCATGTATTAGGAATTGCAGCTTTTGATATCCACAAACATTGATAGGTGTCATACCCTAATTTCGTTCGGGGACCTTTGCTTGATGACATGCAACTTTTGTTTGGTCCTTGTGAGGTGCTTGGCACCCATCATTAGGCAATTTGTGAAGTTCCGGGACATGCCGGAAATCAAAAGAAAATACTGATGCACAATCCGTAAGGTTCCGTGACACACCGGAAATCAAATGGAAGCATCGTTGCATAATTAGTGAGGTTCCGTAACATTCCGTAAGTCAAAAGAGGGGATGATTATGTAATCCGCAAGGTTCCGTAACATTACGAAAAGAAAACAAGTATCGTTACGAGATTCGTAAGTTTCCGTAACTTTACGAAAAAAGAATCACCAAAAAAGGTAAGGGGGGTGAACTTATCAAATAGGGGTGTAAATAGCAATTCAAATCTAGGCCCTTCCGGAACATTTTGGAAGTTGGGTTGCTTAAGGAGGAAGCAACTGGGTGGCAAGCTCCTCCACGTTTTTGAAAAATGGTTTCCGGGGCTTCCGCGGCTTCCGTAATACTTCCGTAAAATTTCCGAAAACCTTGGGTAAGCATATTCCACTTAACATTGGTGAAAGGGAAGAGAAAAAAGATGAAAATCAAATTCGAAAACACTTCCGTAAGGCTTCCATAACTTTTCCGTAAAATACGAAAAGGGGGTGAACTTAGTAATTCGGGTGCGCTTAGAAATCTTCTTCATTAAGTCTTTGGGCGGCAAGCACCTCTTTTTTTTTCTATAAATAGGGGAGGGGGGAGCTGTTTCAAAATGTTCAAGACCCCTTTGGCTATGCATTTCGGCTATTTTGGGCAAAAAACACGTTTTCGTGAAGAAAAATCGAGTCGAAGTGCTTCTGTAATGCTTCCGTAAGCGATTTTGTGGAAATTCTTCATCGTTCTTCGTCGTTCTTCACCGTTCTTCATCCGTTCTTTGTTCGTTCTTCATTCTTCAACGGGTAAGTTTTCGAATCCGAGACTTTCAATTCATTTCTTGTTTTGTGTACTTTCACTTTAATTTCGTTCATTTTTTATTTCTTTTCTTCTGTCTTTAACGCGCTTTTACCGTTTATTTAAGCCGTTTTCTCACCTAATAAATGATAAAATGAATTTCAACCGATCATTTGTGTTGTAATCTCATTTAATCACTTTTAAAACGAAATCTAACCGATCGTTCACGCTATAACCTCGGTTAAACCAAAAAAAGTAAAATAATAATAAAATAATCAAAATATCTTGAAAAATAATAATAAAATAATCAAAATATCTTTGAATAAAATAATAAAAAAAAATCAATCGGACGTTTTTCTTTGGAAGTTTCCTTGAATGAATTGATTAATAATCAAAGTGAAACTAAGACTAAAATCAACTCACAAATCAAGTTTTGTCCGAAAAATCACTAAAAACCGTTTTAAGGTCCAACGCCTTAAACGGTCCTCTTTGCTTTTATCGGTTAACATGGACCGTTCAAAAGCATAAAATCAACATGTGACTTTACCGCTTTTGCAAGAACTACGTAGGCCTGATTTCCTCATCGCAATTGAGGATACGTAGGAGCAAAAGCCCCGCTTTTGTCGACCACCCCGAGAGATCGTTAATGGTCCAACACCTTAACGTTTCTCTCCTTTCAAAATCAAAAGATCATTTAATGGTCCAACACCTTAAATGACCTTTTTGTTCAATCAAAATATATCTTGCAAAAAGATAAAAAAACAACTTAAACCAAACACTTTGTTCCGAAAGAACTACGTAGGTCTGATTTTCTCATCCCAATTGAGGAATACGTAGGAGCAAAGGGAAACACCCTTGTCGACCACAAAAAGAGAAAAAAATATAAAAAGGGTATAAAGGATATAAGGACATAAAAGGGAACGTAAAAATCAAAGTCATGTTTGCACATTCGATTAAAGGCTGTCGTCCCTTGTGACGGACGTGTGGGGTGCTAATACCTTCCCCGCGCTTAAATACAACTCCCGAGCCTTTCACTTAAAAGTTCGTAGATCGCGTCTTTTCCGGTTTTTCCGACGTTTTCCTCAAATAAACGTTGGTGGCGACTCCGCGCGTATTACTTTCGTGGAACACGCATCCCGCGAGTCACGCGTCGCCCTCCCGTTGAAGGGTAGGTTGCGACAATAGGTATCAACCCCAATATCTTAGTGTTTAACCAAAGATGTACAAGAACTTACATATTATTATGAACAAAGAGACATACCTATTGAAGATTTTAATGGGAGGCAAGAACTTGCTGGATCTTCTAAAACTTCATAGGAAAACTAACAAAATACTGTCACAAGAACTTGCTAGATCTTGTGACAAGTAACAAAATAATGTCAAACCTGACCAAGTTTCAAAAAAGTAAACATCTCATCAACATATATCAACCTAAAATTTTGTTTTAAAAATTCAAACAAGGAGACTTGTACAGAAACCTTGAAAGTAAATTATGTGTGTGTGTGTGTTTTATCTCTCTGAGGACTAATTTATCTAAACAAAATCTTTCAGGGACCAAAAACAGTCACTTTCTAGGACCAAATTGCATGTTAGCTTGTATATGTATCCATCTTGGGTCTGCTGTCATTCACATGAAACTTTTTAATACACATCCCAAACTTGGATGCACTTCCAATTTCCATAAAACCTAGGTGAAAGAAATGTTTTGAGTTTCCCAATAAAGCCTTTAGTTTATGAAGAAGGGGTATTCATTTATCTTTTGATGATACAACCAAGCCATCTTTAGACTGGCCAACAAGGAAAAGAATAGCTTTAGGAGTTGGAAGAGGCTTGCTATATTTGCACAAACAGTGTGATCCAAAGATTATTCATAGGGATGTGACGGCAGAAAATATCTTGCTTGATGATTATTGTGAGGCCGTGGTAGGAGATTTTGGGTTGGCAAAGCTATTAGACCACAGGGATTCACATGTGACAACAGCAGTGAGAGGCACTGTGGGGCACATAGCCCTTGAGTATCTCTTTACGGGCCACTCTTCTGAGAAAATAGATGTGTTTGGGTTTGGAATTTTTCTTCTTGAACTGATATCTAGCCTAAGAGCTCTTGACTTTGGGAAAGCAGCAAGTGAAGAGATTCAGGTTCTCCAAGAGCAAATGAAAGAAGCACATGCTTCTGAGATAGATTCAGTGAGACGAGTAACTTTGGAGATCAAAGAAGCCATAAAAACACTTCAGGAAAAGAATATGATAAAATTATTGAGATAGAATTGAAGATCAAGCAGCTTTCATTTGAGACAGAAACCGCAAGAAGGGAAGAGGAAGAAATGAGATCCAAAACACAAGAGCTGAAGCAAGAAGCTGAAAAATGCAAAGCAGTGGCAGAAGAACTAGAGAAGAAACTAGAGCTTTACCTAAAGCAAGATGATGGTGCAAAAGCATCATAACAAAGAGCCATTGAGGAGATGAAGATGAAGACATGATTGATAGAATAGAAACAACGACAATGGCTCAAGTTCAACCAATCAACAAAAGGTGGAATGAAGTGGACAACAAGGTGGAGGCAAACCTTAAAGCAATTGAGGAAATAAAAGCTGCAACTGATATGGCTCTGAGGAATACAGAGATGGTAGATTCTGCAAAGGTTGAAGTTGAGGGTGAACTGAGGCTTATTGAAGAACAATGTGTGTGTGTGCGTGTTTTTTTCACTTTCATTATTTTTTTATTTAATTTGAGATGCTATGCGACTCAAGTTACAAGTTTGTTTTTTAACTAGCTTGATATCAAAATTACATCTTTAATCATTTATCTGATCTATAAAAGATGTTATTAATAACAAAAGAAAATGAGTGTTTTGGAGCAAAACTAGCAGCAGCTGAGGCTCAAAGGAAGAGTATTTCACATGCATCACAGGAAAAGTGCGATGAAGAATACCCTTATCATCAGATTTTGCAATGTTTTCAGGCACCAATGGTCTATGTGTAGAGATTATTACTTGGGCAGGGCATGACTATATAATTTATGTTGCCCTTGGCTATTGAATTAAGTTTGCCCTTGACTGTATAATTTATGCTGAAAGCACAATATGCCTAATTGCCAAGGCTTATGTTGTTGTCAATGACCCTTGCTATCATCAACTTATGAGCCACTACTATATATAAACAGGTTAAGGGAGGGACCTATTATCCCATTACTGTCAAGAGGCACCTCAAGAAGGTACAACAGATTTCAGCTCAGTCCAAATTGCCCTACATATATCTTGTTCATTATGTGCTACAGTTTTAGTAACCATTCAACTTGAGGACAATGTTTCAATTGAAATCATAGAAGCAAGAAATGAAAGACATATTTATTGTGATGCTGACTAGGCAAGCTATCCTACAGGCTGACACTCTACTACTAGATACTATGTATTCATAGGAGGAAATCTGATCTCTTTAAAGAGAAACAAAATGTAGTGCAGAAGCTTGATATAGGGTCATGGCTTCAGCCACTTGTGAACTGATGTGGGCAAAAAAACTCCTCAAAGAACTTAAATTTTGTGAAGTTCTGCATATGCAACTACATTGTGATAATCAGGCAGAACTTCATATTGATCTTAATCCAATATTCCATGAAAGAACCAAACACATAGAATTTGACTGCCACTTTGTTCAACAGAAGTTGTTGGCTAAGGAAATTAGTATGGGGAGAAGTAGCTCTAATCATCAAGTATATCAATAGTGATTGGCTCAACAATCCAAATAGTACTTTGTGAACACTCTTAGGGAAGTAATCAAATTATTCCAGCCAGAGAGTGATCTGAATCAAGCAATCTCAATCCAGGATAAGGAACTTAAACCTAGGTGGCTATAAAATAGAAGCCAAGACGAAGGTACAAAAATTGAAACAATGGAGACAGAAAAGATTCAAAGCATGGTCAAACATTGACCCAATAGCGAGGAAACTGGAAATCAAAAAAATTGAGGCAGTGGACACATAAGCAATGGACATTGAGAACGATAGGGGATACAACTGTAATGGCAGCAACAACACTAGGGAGGAAGAGATTCAAAAGGAAGATGAAAGCGAGGTGGAGGTAGAGACAAATTTGGTTCAGATCAAACAATCAAGGACATATCAAGGGCCAAGGTGGGAGATATCCTCTTAACTACTATGTTGAAAACGGAAAACATGCCAGCAAATGCAATTGGATGGGCTATCTGAGATGATCTTAAAATCATTATGTCAAGAAGTTTGGAAGAGGGATGAAACATTATCAAGGAAAAAGGGATGAATTCTAGGAAGACTACAACTTGAGTAATAAAGTTAACAAACATTGCATGGGGGGAAGTTGCAATCGGCAAGCAGAACAAAATAAGGTGAGTCATGAGCAAACAATTGATGGACTCCAAAAGTCCACACAACAACCATTGATTAAAAATTTGATACAAACCCAAGGTCGAAGACCACCAAAGATTATGAAAGAGGAAAGCAGAGTGCATGTGTAAGGCAACAAAATGAGGTGTGATACACGTAACCTAAGTCAAATTAATGGGGTGAAAAGTAAAACTAAATGCCAAGTGGGCAGAAAGTTAGAGGGGGTGCATGTGCTCAAAGAGAATATAAGCATATAAGGAGGGATATGTGTGGGGAATGGAGAATTATTTTGGACTAGTGGGAGAGACTAGGCCTCTCAAAAGCCTAGAGCTACTTCTCTTTTTTATCTTCATTTCACCATTCACCATTGTATGCGTTGTCACTATCAGCTCCTAGATCACTTTGATCAGACCTCCATCTAAATAGTAGTGTTTTCATTTCACTTTTCATATATGATTTTCTGGTCCCTATCAGTTGGTAAGTAGCAAGGGCTCCCTATTTACTATTCTAATTCCAAGTTCTTATCAAAATAACTATTACAACTAAAAAGCCAAAATAACATAAGATATGTTTGAAACTTGCAAAATATTATATCAAAATATATGACACCATTAAATTTCAAAATAGAAAATTGACTTCAGCAAATACCAATACACAAGGAGAAATGCATAGAACAACTACACACATAGGTAACAACATCAATGCCATTACCTTCAAACAAAATCAATGTCATTCTGTTCAACTACAATTGAAATCAACATACATGTATAACATTAGATTATTTTGAACTTAATTTGAAAATAAGGAAATCAGAAAATCACCTCGCAAATGAAACTGCTAATGTACAAAAATAGAGCAAATCTGCAAAAAATGAAATGAAAGCTTGAGTATCTTGCTACATATACCCTCAACAATAAACAACTAATATAGCCTAGTGTCATGAATAAACAATTAGTCACCCAAAAAACCTAGAAGGAATGTATCTTCGAGTAAGTGATGAACAGGATGCTCAGAAGCCTTTTTAGAAGTCCAAGATGCTCACAATCTGAAAATAACCAGCCACGAGGGAATGCTCAATGAAATGTACCTCAACGAATGCTTACAAGACATGAAACAAGTAGAGGGAATGCTCAAAATCAGAAAAGATTAGGCGACAATGAGAGAAGCGACAATGAGGGAAGCAGGCATGAGGATGCTCACCAGACCAGTAGCAGGTTCACTGGGGTGACGACGAGACGGCGGTGACGGGTCGTAAGATGCAGTGTCGCGGAGGAGGGAGATGGCAGTGATGATGGAGACAGGGTTTGCGAAACTCAATGTGCGGGGAAAAGAACTTCATGTTTTAATTTATCAATAACACAACATCGGTTTTTCCAAAAAATCGATGTTAACTAGTTTATGTTAACATCGGGTTTTACAAAAACCAATGTTAACAAAATAACGTTAACATCAGGTTTTAAAAAAAAAACCGATGTTAACATAAACTAGTTAACATCGGTTTTTTCAAAACCGATGTGAATTAACTGAATTTATTACCACCATGCTTTGTTAACATCGGTTTTTTGAAAAATCAATGTTAATAAAGTCTGTGTATTTACCATTTTGCCATCGTGTTTTTGTTAACATCAATTTTAACAAAAACTGATGTTAATTTAGCAATTTTGAAAGTATTTTTTCTAGTAGTGGATGTATGCTTTCTTTTCTTTGAAATTCCTCTTGTCGGATTTTTCCATTTTTCTTTTAAAGACAGGACAATCAAATCTCATGTGCCCAGGTTGATCATATTCATAGCATTTTGGTGCTAAGGAGGAATCTTCTCCTTTCTTCTTTGGATTGATGTTTGATTTCCTTTGATTTCTTGTTTCTCAGAAATTTATTGAATCTCTTCACAAAAAATCTGAAATCATCATCTTCTATTTCATTCAAGACCTCTTTGTCACTTTCTTCTTGAATAGAAAATGATGAGGCTTTGAGTGCTATTCCTTTCCTCTTTTTATCATTCTCTTCATGTTGATGGAGTCTCATAAGTTCCATTTCATGTTCTTGAAGCTTTCCAAAAAGAGTTCCAAGAGACATGTTAGTAAGATCTCTTGATTCTGCAATTTCTATTACTTTTGGTTGACATTGTCTGCTTAAACATCTCAACACCTTGTCAATGAGATCTTCATTAGGAAATATTTTTCCCAATGGTGCAAGATGATTGACTATATGTGTAAATCTTTTTTACATATCTTGTATGGTCTCATTTTGATTCATTCTAAACAGTTCATATTCATGTGAGAGTGTTTATTCTAGATCTCTTGACATCAGTTGTGCCTTCATGGGTTACTTGTAGTGTGTCCCACATTTCTTTTTCATTTTTACAATTTGAGACTCTAAAATATTCATCCATGCCTAATGCAAAAGTGATTATATTTTTTGCCTTTAAATTGTATTGAACCCTTATTCTTTCATCATCATCCCATTCTTCTCTAGGTTTTTCTATAGTTGCATTTCCCACTACTATTGTAGGAATGAAGGGACCAACTTCAATGGCTTCCCATATATTTAAATTTATGGCTTCAATAAAGAGGCCTATCAATAGAATTTCCCTCGGAAAATGAAAAGTTAGATGAGTCCATAATTATTCTTGAAGTTTTTAAACTTTAGACGAAAATCCTGCTCTGATACCACTTATTGGACAAGTGACCTCAATAACTTAAAAGGGGGGGGGGGGGTGAATTAAGTTTCAAAATTTCCCACTAACTAACTTTTAACCCCTTTCTAAATGATAGACCCAAAATGTAGAAGAAGAAACAACAATCAATTTAATAATATTCTTTAGACATGCAAGACAAAATTGATTGCAATAACATAAATGAGATAAGGGAAGAGAGAAATGCAAACTCATTTATACTGTTTCGGCCACTTCCCGTGCCTACGTCCAGTCCTCAAGCAACCCACTTGAGATTTTCCACTATCTCTGTAAATCTTTTACAAACTTTGAACACACCTTGGGATCCCTCACTCTTTTGTTTAAAGATTGTCCAAGAGACAATCCGTCTCTTGATTACAACTGACTTTTTGAGATGAACAAAAAGATTTTTCTCCTTTAGAGTGGATGATACAAATTGAAGATCCTAGACGAATTTCTCTCTTTTAGAGATGATAATACAATTTGAAGTTCCTAGATGAATTCTCAATAGATTTGCAAGTGTTTGCCCAAGAATTGTTGAGAGAGCATTTGACAATTAAGTTCTCTTAGAAATATCTCTCTCTTGCTTTTTGAAGTTAGACATACATATATATAAGCCCATCATGCCTTTTCAAAAATGGTTTGATGAGATGAGTCTTTTCAAAAAGCTTTTCTAAAATTTTCTCACTGGTAATCGATTACACATTTATGGTAATCGATTACACAGTTATATTTTGAAGGGTCGTGACTTTTCAAATTGAATTTCAAGAGTTCTGTTGCTGGTAATCAATTACATGATTCAAAATTCAAATTCAAAACCCTTTTTAAAAATTCTTTTTCAAAATTGTCTTCTGGTAATCGATTACACTGCCTGGTAGTCGATTACTAGAGCCTTGATCTCTTGGAAACACTTTGTTTTGAGACAAAAACTTGATCTTGAATTAATCTTGAACCGATGCTTGTTTGTTGAAGCAACCTTGTATTGATGCTGAAGCAATGCTTAACCTTTGAATGTTTGTTGAAGTAATCTTGAAAGCAACCTTGTTTGATTATTCTTTGGTATCATCAAAATCATGTATTCATACATTCACAAATAATAGTCATGACCAAGGTTGACTAGTGGTAACTACAACAATCAAGGGTGGCTAAGGTAATGAAAGTAATAACTATGGTGGTGGCAATACTAACAATGACAATAATAATTGATAGTTAGCGATAACAATAGCCATGAGTAACATTACTAGTTAAATATTGTGTAGGTTTTAGGAGATATGGACTTTTACAACAAAATACATAACCAACTTTCTATTTTTATTTTGGAGTTTTAGATTTTTTCTTCTTCTAATTTTAAGAATTTGTTGTTAAACTTATAAATTTATTTTAAAAGGTATGCTAAAAGGATGTGAGACTCCTTACATGAGACTGTGAGCAAAATATATATATATAAATTTTTATGGGATAAGTTCAAATTGGACCATAATTGAATCCAACTAAAATCACACAAATTGAATATGTACTCAAAATTTAAACCTCGTGCTTTAAATTTTATTGAGCAAGTTTGGGTATCGGGTCAGTTGTGGGCTTCATGCAAGTCATGAATTATAGTGGGTTAAGCTAAAAAAAAAATTGAAATTCAATTCAGACTTTTGAAATAAAGCTAAAACATGGTGAGAATCAATCAATAAAAGTGGTTTCAAAACTAAGCTTAGATTGTATCATGATTAGATCGAATTAACATGGCTTAGATTTAATTTATGCTCGTTTGTCAAGTTCCACGCGGGAGAGAGGGGGGATCATGAGGTTGATGTGTGTCAAACCAAAAATACTTAAATTTAATTTGAGTTTCTAAAATAATGTCCAAACTAGATGAATATTCAAATTGCACAAATAGGTTAATTTTGTATCAACAAAAGTCAATGCTAATCAATATTGATGTTGAAGTCAACACTGGTTGATCAACACTTATTTACATTTTGTTTTACGTAATTAATTGTTATGATCAGAATTCTATTTACAAGATTTTTTATGGTAAAAATAACTGCCAGACACGATAATTAATTAACAAAAATAACTAAAATAAATAAATAAAGGATTAAATAAAACCGAGAAAACTAAACACTAAACCAAAATAAGAAAAAAAAAAACTAATATTATATACCTTCTATTGGATGAAAGTTTAAAATCCTAACGATTTTACCTAGAACTAGAAGAATATGCAAATTTATCATCTTGCAATTCAAAAATTTGTGGAAAAAAGACCTAGGTTTTCTTTTCCCTGCAGGTTGTCGTCAATTTGGATTGATATTCGAGATTGATAGGATCCAAACGGGGTCCATGGAACAAAATGTCTTATCTGTTAATATCAGCTTGCACGTTATCAAATCAAGTTGCTCGGAAGAGATGGGAATAGACCGACGTCACACAAAAGTGAGCATCCCAATTCCAACCTATCAAAATTAGTTTTTAACCACTAAAGAAAGTTGAAAATGCTATCAAAAATTGCTTGTTGGTTTTTTAATTAAGTTAAACAATTTTTATTTATAAAGATGAATTATTACTTTCTATTTTTACATATTTGTAAATAAAACATAAAAAAAATTCTTGTTTTTCCGTATTTTTTTTCTCCTTGTTTTGACATGTGATGTGTCATCATTTTTTCACATTTCTTAACCTTTTTTGTCACCATTTTAATTACTGATTAGTCTTAATTGTCAAATTAATTATGCAGTTTTATCATTTGGGCCAACTGGATTAATTTTGTGTTTTTAATTTAATTTCAGGAGAATTATAAGTAATTGGGCTTGAATCCGGAATTGGACTTGGACTTGATGAGAGCAGACAATTTTATTCTACCAAATCTTATCTTATCTAGATTTTATCTCACCTAGATCTTATCTTTTCTTATCTAGATTTTATTTTATTTAGATTTTGTCTTATCTTATCTAGATTTTATTTTATTTATGGGCTTGGACTTAACACAGATTTGTAAGTTTTGGGGCTGAGAACTATATAACAGCACCAAGGTTCTAGTTTTAGTCTCTCTCTTTCTTTCGTTTTGGAGAATAATTCTAGTTTTCTTCGTTTTCTACTACAATTTCGTTTGCTATTGATTAATGGAAGGCTAAGTCTCTAGCGTTGTTTTCTCTTGAGGATCAAGCGCAACTCTCTTTGAGGTTTTATTATTACTATTAAATTCTGATAAGTTTTTCCTCTTCACCAATTACTCTGTATTTGTTGCTATTAATCCATGCATGCTTAGTGCTTGATTAATTGTCTCTACGCTTAATTTACGTTCATGCTTAATGATCAGTTCGTTCATGATTAATTGGTGTATGTGTTGCTTAATCACATAATGAATGCCTTATGTTAAATTTTGCTTAGTGATTTAATTTAGGGTTGGATTAAGTGGTTGAACTGATAAAAGATAAATTCTTGTAACCTAGGATAAGAGACTTGCTTGTGCATCAAGGGGAAACAATGTGTTTTAATTCTGATATTTTTTAATTCAAATTTACTTGCTGTTTAATTTACAAAAACAAACAACCCTCCATTCGTTACTATTTTATTACTATCTGTTATGAACGTTTGGTTGACCATTCCTCGTTGAGAGATGACCCAGGATCACTTCCTAGATACTACATTTTTAATGTTTATTTGATTCGGGTATGGCCTCGATCAAATTTGGCGCTGTTGCCGGAGAGCAGTGGGCCAAAGGTTCATAATAGTGTTTAGTTATCTTATTTTGTGTAGCGTTCTGTTTTGCATTTCAGTTGCATTCTCAGTTTAGCGACTGTTTTAGCGACGGATTCAGTGACTGATTCAGCTTTTTTGTTTTGCTGTGAACAGTGCTGAACAGTGATTAGCAATTGGGAATTAGCGACAGATTTTGCAATTTAATTAACAATTTTTGTTTTGATAGTTAGAGATGTTATTTTTGGCTGAATTTTTGTGTGGTAACTTCTTTTCGTGTGAAAAATACCAGGAGCACTTAGTGTGGCAGTATTTGAGAGAGACAAAAATTTTGGGAACTTGTTTTTAGCAAAACTTAAAACGACCATAACTTTTGCTCCGGGTATCAAAATAACTATTATTATTTATGCATTTGGAATAGAAAAAAATTTCTCATACTGTGACAACCTGCTGAAGTCGGTTGGGGACTCCCAAACTCCAAAAATCAGTCATTTACTAAGTTTTTTTTAGTATTATTGTCTTATTTTTCTAAGCTTTGCTTAGGTAGTTTTCATAGTTAGACTTTCATGATTTTAGGGTGTTCCTCACAAAATTTCAACTCATTTTGATAACGTTTGAGTATAGCTGTAGTTTTACCCCCTTGTTAGGTACTTGTTGAGAAACACATTATTTGCTGCATATAGAGCATGCCTAGGGGCAATCCTGGTGATTTACAACCCTTTGATCCTGAAATAGATAGAACCTTTCATAGATTAGTTAGGCATAGTGTGCATCCTGGTCATTCTGTGCATTTTGAGCATTTTGAGCATTCTGTTGAGGGTGATTATGAATATTCTGATTTTGAGCATTCCACTACTAATTTTTATACTGAGAACATGGCTCAACCTCCACCTTGTGAGAGGACTCTTAGGGAGATGGCTGCACCTGATTTCACTTATGAAAGCTTGTGCATTCAATATCCTGATGAGGGTGTTCCATATGTTCTCAAGACTGGACTAATACATTTGATGCCCAAGTTTCACGGTCTTGCAGGTGAAGATCCTCATAAACATCTTAAGGAGTTCCATATTGTTTGTTCCACCATGAAGCCCCCTGATGTCCAAGAATATCATATCTTTCTAAAGGTTTTTCTTCATTCTCTAGAGGAAGTGGCAAAAGATTGGCTATACTACCTTGCTCCCAGGTCTATTTTCAGCTGGGATGACCTTAAGAAGGTGTTCTTGGAGAAATTCTTCCCTGCATCTAGGATCACTGCCATCAGAAAAGACATTTCAGGCATCAGGCAACTTAGCGAAGAAAGCTTGTATGAGTACTGGGAAAGATTCAAGAAATTGTGTGCAAGCTGTCCTCACCACCAGATTTTTGAGCAACTCCTTCTTCAATATTTCTATGAGGGACTTAGCAACATGGATAGGAGTATGATTGATGCTGCCAGTGGTGGAGCTCTTGGTGATATGACCCCTACTGAGGCTAGGAATTTGATTGAGAAGATGGCTTCCAACTCCCAACAATTCAGTGCAAGAAATGATGCTATTGTTCTTAAAGGAGTCCATGAGGTGGCCACAGATTCATGTTCATCTACTGAAAATAAAAAGCTTGAAGGAAAACTTAATGCCTTGGTCAACCTAGTAACCCAGCTTGCCATGAATAAGAAATCTACGCTTGTTGCAAGAGTCTGTGGTCTATGTTCTTCTGCAGATCACCATACAAATCTGGGTCCTTCTTTGTAGCAATCTGGAGTCAATGAGCAACCTGAAGCTTATGCTGCAAACATTTATAATAGACCTCCTCAGTAGCAAAACCAATAACAACAGAATAATTATGACCTTTCAAGTAATAGATACAATCCAGGTTGGAGGAATCATCCAAATCTGAGATGGACAAGTCCTCCACAAAAACAACAGTCTGTCCCTCATTTTCAGAATGCTGCTGGTCCAAGCAAGCCATATGTTCCTCCTCCAATACAGCAATAGGAACAACAACAGTCACCACAAAGACAACAAGCAACTGAGGCTCCTCCTCAACCTTCCTTAGAAGAGTTAGTGAGGAAAATGACCATCCAAAATATGCAATTTCAGCAAGAGACAAGAGCCTCCATTCAGAGTCTGACAAATTAGATGGGGCAGATGGCTACTCAGTTGAACCAAGCTCAGTCCCAAAATTCTGACAAATTGCCTTCACAAACTATGCAGAATCCGAAAAATGTGAGTGCCATCACCTTAAGGTCTGGCACCCAAATTTAAGTGCCTCCACCAGTAGCAGCATCTGCACCTGAACCTGTCAAGCTCCATTCTACACCTGAAAAAGAGGATGAGATAATTGCACAAAAGAGAAAGCTTCCTAACAAAAATTTTCATGCAGGTGAGACCTTCTTCTAGTAATTCTGACTTACAACAGCCTCCTATCCTTCTTCCATTCCCACCTAGAGCAATTCCAAACAAAAAGATGGAAGAAGAAGAAAAGGAGATCTTGGAGACCTTCAGAAAAGTAGAGGTGAACATACCTCTGCTGGATGCCATCAAGCAGATTCCAAGATATGCCAAGTTTCTAAAGGAGCTGTGCACCCACTAAAGGAAGTTCAAGGGCAATGAAAGGATTAGCATGGGTAGAAATGTGTCAGCATTGATAGGTAAATCTGTTCCTCACATTCCTGAGAAATGTAAGGACCCAGGTACTTTCTGTATACCTTGCATTATTGGGAACGGTAAATTTGAGAATGCCATGCTAGATCTAGGAGCATCAGTTAGTGTCATGCCTCTCTCCATTTTCAATTCTTTATCTCTTGGACCTTTGCAATCTACAGATGTGGTGATTCATTTGGCAAATAGAAGTGTTGCTTACCCCGCAGGTTTCATAGAGGATGTGCTAGTTCGGGTTAGTGAACTTATTTTTCCTGTTGATTTTTATGTTCTTAGTATGGAAGAGGGATTTTCCCATGGTTCAATTCCAATTATTTTAGGTAGGCCATTTATGAAAACAGCCCAAACCAAGATAGATGTTTATGCTGGCACATTGTTTATGGAATTTGGTGATATTGTTGTTCATTTTAACATTCTTGATGCCATGAAACATCCATCTGAGGATCATTCTGTTTTTCATGCTGAGATAATTGATCAGATTGTTGATGATTCTATGTTTGATTTTGATTTTGTTCTTCATGGTAGAAAACATCCATTTTTATCTGATTTGCATACTTGTCATTCCTTATGCATTGAATCTGAATCTGAGTTTGAATTTGATCCTGTGTTTGACTTTTATGCTGAGAGTGAATTTGAATTTAAGTCTTGATGTTGTACCTCTTGAATTTAAGTCTTATCTTATCTAGATTTTATTTTATTTATGGGCTTGGACTTAACACAGATTTGTAAGTTTTGGGGCTGAGAACTATATAACAGCACCAAGGTTCTAGTTTTAGTCTCTCTCTTTCTTTCATTTTGGAGAATAATTCTAGTTTTCTTCGTTTTCTACTACACTTTCGTTTGCTATTGATTAATGGAAGACTAAGTTTCCAACGTTGTTTTCTCTTGAGGATCAAGCACAACTCTCTTTGAGGTTTTATTTTTACTATTAAATTCTGATAAGTTTTTCCTCTTCACCAATTACTCTGTATTTGTTGCTATTAATCCATGCATGCTTAGTGCTTGATTAATTGCCTCTGCGCTTAATTTACGTTCATGCTTAATGATCAGTTCGTTCATGATTAATTGGTGTATGTGTTGCTTAATCACATAATGAATTCCTTATGTTAAATTTCGCATAGTAATTTAATTTAGGATTGGATTAAGTGGTTGAACTGATAAAGGATAAATTCTCGTAACCTAGGATAAGAGACTTGCTTGTGAATCAACGTGTTTTAATTCTAATATTTTCTAATTCAAATTTACTTGTTGTTTAATTTACAAAAACAAATAACCCCTCCCATTCGTTACTATTTTATTACTATCTTTTATGAACGTTTGGTTGACCATTGCTCGTTGGGAGACAACCTAGGATCACTTCCTAGATACTATATTTTTAATTTTTATTTGATTCGGGTACGGCCTCGATCAACATGCAATAGACAACAATATGAAAATAAGCAAAACTTTTGTATGTTTTGAGCATTGACTTGTGGAATTGTTTGCAGCAGTTAAATTAATTAAGCTGCTCTGGGGTTAAGGCCATGGGAGTGCAAAGCTCCTTTTGATAGTTTTTACGTGAGTGGGGCTGGCTTACGCATAGGATATAATCTTATTATATGTAGTTGTGATCGTACAGTTTATGAACCCATCTAGGTATTGGACAGTCATTGCTCATTACAAAGTAATTTTCTCTATTGTGTTGTGGTAGTTGAAACTTCTTGTGAAGTTTATTTTATGTTTCATTAAATGCAAATGAATGAAATATATACATATAGATACATCATAACTTGAAAATGCATCGAGTTTCAATTAATTCCTAATGAATGACACTTGCATCTAGTTTCAGAAAATGCATCAAACATATATATATATATATATATATATATATATATATATATATATATAGATACTCATAGTCATAGCTAGCTAGTGAGGTTAATTAATAACAGGATAAGTCTTCGTGTTGCCTCAAAGGCTTCATACACCAACAAAATTCAATCCTAACCATTTAACTAGTTCGTGGTTTAAGAATCAATATGCAAAATTAGTTGCTTTGTAAACGAATTACACATACAGACTGTCATCTGCACATACACATGCACATTTCATCAAATATGTTGTAAACACTATATACACACACACACACACACACATACATATACATATACATATAAATGCATATACATATACATATACATATATGAAAGACTTACCAGGCTTCATTTCTTTTATATTGCGTCTTGGGAGACTAACACGAAAGATGAAGAGAAAGGAAATGATTCGAGTCCTATAAGACTGAGAAAGGAAGAAAGACTTCAAATGGCAGTGCGAGAAGGAGAACAAAGTACAGAAACACGAAGAAAGAAGAAGGAACCTAACCTTCCAGGACAAACAATTGCAAAACTGCGAGAGTGATGTTGCAGTGCCGCGAGAGGTTGTAGTGCCGGCAGTGACGAAGTTATAGTACCACAAGATGTTGCTAATTAGAGTGCCAAAGTGTTCAAGTGAGAGTGATAAGAGTGAGAGGTTTCAAAGTTATTGAATTTCAGGGTTTTTGGCGCCTGACAATGATTAAAAGATCTCACAAAAAAAACTGATGTTAATGAAGTAACTTAACATCGGTTTTTTAAAAAACCAATGTTGAGTTTTCTCTACGTTTTTTAGTAACATCAGTTTTTGGTAAAACCGATGTTATCAAAGTTGGTTAACAATGGTTTTTTAAAAACCAATGTTAACCAACTCATGTTAACATCGGTTTTACTTACCAAAAACCGATGTTAATAAACTCGTGTTATTTTTGAGATTGCCACCGCGTTTTTGTTAACATTGGTTTTACGTAAAACCATTGTTAACTTAGCGATGTTAAAGCTATTATTTGTAGTAGTGCATATAAATGATGATGCAACAATGGTATTGAAACAACACTAATGTGATATGAAAATTAAAATGAATATTGTGCCAACCAACTTTCAAAATCTCACACATTTTACAACCTAACTTTTTTTCAAACATTTTTCACCCAACATTGTTTTTCCCATTTCACAATTCATTTGTGAACAAACAAACACTACATCACAACCATGGATAGATCCAAGGGGCGCAAGCAGAGGCCTTGGTCCTATCCCTCCCTTAGGATCCTTTATATAATATGAGAAAAAAATTAAAATTAAAAAATGTTGGATCAAGTGGCATCGGAATAATTAAGAAGGGGGGTTGAATTAATTATGAACATGTATTGACTAATTAAAAATTTATCCTTCTTAATATTACTAGATTCAATTAGGCTTTACTACTAAGTTATGAGAAAATAAAGAACAGAAACAATAACTTAGACAAAAGTAAAGCAGAAATAAAAAGTACACAGCGGAAAAATAAAGAGTATAGGGAAGAAGATGACAAACACAAGATTTATACTGGTTCGGCCACAACCCGTGCCTACATCCAATCCCAAGAAACCACCAGTTCTTGAGATTTCCAATAACCTTGTAAAATCCTTTACAAACAAAGATCCACAAGGGATGTACCCTCCAATGTGTTAAGACAAAGAATTCTTAGGCAGTTAGTCCCTTGAATCTTCGTAAGGGGAAACAAAAGATATCTCAGGAGGTTAGTCCTTTGAAATCTTTTTTTTAAAGGGAAAGGGAAAAAGATATCTCAGGCGGTTAGTCCTTTGAAATCTTTTGTAAGAAACAGAAGATATCTCAAGCAGTTAGTCTTTTGAAATCTTTTGTCAAGAGGGAGAAGGGAAGAAACAAAAGAATTCTCAGGCGGCTAGTCCTTTGAATCCTTTGACAAGAGAGAAGGAATGAAGAAGAAGAATAACACAAGTTTTTGGTCAATGAAATTTTCTTGAAAGAGAAAGTATTGAACAAAAACTTTTAGAAAGATGAAGAGAAATAAATGAAAGAAATCTGTTATGCATTAAAGGAATTAGTCTTTTTAAAATTTGTGCCATGGTCACATATTTATAATCATTTGATGACTCAAGTTAAAGTTTGTGACTCTTGGCAATTTCTTTAAAATTAGTCACTTTTTAAAAGTTGTGACTCTTTTGAAAACTAGTCACTTGAAGGTTGTGACTTTTGAAAAACTCTTCATAAACAAGTCACTTTAAGAATTGGGACTTTTGGTAATTTATTTTTCGAAATCAGTCACTTGTAATCGATTACCATCATAGTGTATGATGCAATCCTACCCTGCAAGGGCCTTGGATAGAAGACTCCAAGAAGATTGGGCCAAATATGCAAGAGAAGGCCATAGGGTAGATTTCGAGCCCATGGGTTAAGTATGAGTCTGCTTATATTTGTACATATTAGATTAAGGTTTCATTATTTTTGGGCCTTGTATTTAGGACTCCATAATATAGGTAAGGTACCTTAGAAATGTAAGATTTTTCAGCCCTTGTATTTTAGGGAACCTAGACTAGTTTTTTGTATTAGGGGTAGTTTTGTAATTTCACATTCATTAAGTGAATATTTGATGTGTGTGGTTCGAAATAAATTTCATTGAATTGGGAGAAGCCCAATTCAATTAAATTTTAGAGGGGGAGGTGAGCATTTTCTTGCTACACCCCATTGCCACATCATATAGTCACACTTTGTGCATGTCCTTCATGTTTTACATGCCTCATGACACCTAAGCATACTTAGTGGAGAATCTTGGACTTGATCTTCGACTAGTGGGCTGAACCGTAGCTAAAATTCACTAATCATAATTAGTGAAATTTTGGCTCCAAAATTTGGCTCCACAAATTCAATTTCAAATTCAAGTGAAATTTGAATAGAAATTCAAATTTCCCTCCAATTTTGTGTGACACTTAGGCTATAAATAGAGGCCATGTGTGTGCATTTTTTTTAACTTTGATCATTTGAAAATTAAACTTCAGATTTCAGAGTTCTTTTAAAGCACAAAATTTCATGCTCTTCTCTTCCTCTCCCTTCATTCATCTTCTTCTTCCTCCAAGCTCTTATCCATGGCCTCCTATGGTGGTGAGCTTCTTCTAGACTCATCTTCTCCTTAAAGTGGCGTCTCCTCTCTCTCTTCCTTCTCCATTTGACTGACATTCATCTTCCAAGAAGCAAAGGAATGCATTGAAGAAGAAGATCTTAGGCCTACAATCTCCAATGGAGCTTACATCAGTGTAATCGATTACACATCAACAGATGTGACTCTTCATGTTTAAATTTGAAAATCAAAATGTTTAGAAACACTAGAAATCGGTTACAAGTATTGTGTAATCGATTACACAAGTTTGAAATGATTTGAAAAAGTTTTACCAAAAGTTGTGACTCTTGAAATTTGAAATCTAACATTTTAAAACATTGGTAATCGATTACATGATTATGGTAATTGATTACAACTTAGTAAATCAGTTTTAAAAAGAATGCTGGCTACTGGTAAAGGATTACTGCTTTCTGGTAATCGATTACCAGAGAGTAAAACTCTTTGGTAAAAGATTTTTCTTTTTGAAAAATTCTTGTGCTATTGAATGTTTTGAAAAACTCTTTTAATACTTATCTTGATTGAGTTTTCTCTTGATTCTTGATTCTTGATTCTTTACTTGAATCTTGATCTTGATTATTCTTGAATCTTGAATCTTGATCTTAATTATTCTTGAATCTTGAATCTTGATCTTGATTCTTGAAACTTGTTTGACTCTTGATTCTTTGGCATCATCAAAATAATCTTGGAAGGCATTGCTTCCACAATCTCCCCCTTTTTGATGATAATAATCCTGAAATCAAGAGAATACATACAAGTTTTGTTCTATCATTCACTCATCTCTTTCTCCCCCTTTCTTTTTGAATTTATGCTTAATTTTAAAGTTTTGAAAACATACATGAATAAATCAAAAACATAAAAACAACACAATACCAAATGTAAGTACATACCACTAGACATATATATCATAAAAAATAATTAAGTTTAACACACATAACCATAAACAACCAAAAGCAAGTAAATATAATCATCATGTTCAGTCATACTAAGCAAATATTAAAATAAATACTAAGTGTTCATGTCATAAAAATATAGCCAAATACAAGGCTTTAGAAACAAAAATATAATAATCTAAATCTATGAGGATGGTGGTGGAAGGTCAAAGCACTGACGAACAAAGCTAACATCCTCCTCAAGTTTGGTGATACGTGTGTCCATCCCTACAAATCGTGCATCCATGGCATCAATACGGCTATCCAACGAGTCAAAGTGTTCACCGATGAAGGTTTGGAGTCCATCCAACTTGTCAAGAATGCTGTGCATAAGAGATGAAGAGTCATCTCTCTGAGAATATGGTGATGGAGAGTGGTCTTCAGCGGCCTGTACTGGAGCATCCTTCTTCACCCAAGAGCCATCCCTCTCTTTGCGGTATCCGAAAAAGGAGACTACATTCGCACCGATAGAGAAGGATCTCTTGACTTTGACAAAGGGCTCAGAGTCAAGAGGGACATTAAAATGTTGTAGAAACAAGGTGATCAGATGGGGATAAGGGAGTGGAGCATTTGATCGCAATGCCTTATGCATGGGATATCTCACAAGAAGGGCCCAGTCGATTTGACGATCGGTTAGGAAAACCCACATAATTATCAAATCTTCCTCAGAAACCTGTGCAAGGTTGGATGATTTAGGGAGTAGGATGCACACAATCAAGTAGTGCATGATGCAGCATTCGAATGCCAATGAACTGGCAAAAAGCCTTCCAGTTATATCCGCTTGGTTGGTACAAACCATCCGGCGGGCATCAGAAATAGAAAAATTAAACTTCTACTCATAATCAAGTGTACCCTCAAATGGTACACCGTCACTATGATCATCTTAATCCCATAAACTTCAGAAATCAAGGAATCTTCTTGAATTTCCAAGTCAGAATAAAAAGCTCTAACTAATTTAGGGTAAAAAGGAAGTTTCATGGAAAGAAATTGAATTAAACCAGAATTTTGAAATGCTTGAAAGCAATCAACACTTCATCATCAAAGAAAGCTAAGTCTACGAACTTAGGGTCGATAATGGAATGAGAAGAAAAGAGAGAATTGTTCCGGATATGTTGTTCTTCTAAGGAAAACAACGTAGGATATGATATGGAGGGAGGAATTTAGGGTGCCTGCGCCTTGGATGATCCATGACTTCGAGTTCTGGTGACTGCGGATGAAGTCGAAATGCCTTTTCTCTTTTTCGATGGTTATACCATTTGAAGAATTTTCTGGAAGTTTTGATCGGTGTAGATGAAAGAGAATGAAAAATGATGAATTTTGGACTTTTTGGGACGTGATTTTGTTAAGAAATGAGGAAGTTATGTGATTTTGAAATTTGGGAGGAAAGGGTTTGTTGCGGAGAAGAAATCGCAAATTGCTGCGTTTCTAACATTTTAAATTTATAGAGGGAGATGCACTGTAATTGATTACATAGATCCTATAATCGATTACCAGAACTAAAACTTTTCATGTAATCGATTACATGTAGACTATAATCGATTACAAGGAGTCTGTTCTACTGTAATCAATTACACATAGCGGTAATCGATTACCAGAGAACTAACCACTAAAAAATCTAAGTAAAACTCATCAACGCATATCATGGTTAATACTTTAATTAATTAACCTATTTTGCATACCAATATAGTTCTTATAAAAAATTTAATCATGTCAAATTATGCATAATTATTTCAAATATAATCATTAAAAATATATCAAACAAGAATCAAACAAGGATTGAAGGATATAGAACATTAAAAAATAAAACTTCATGCTTTGAGAAAGAAAATTAACTCAATCAAACATATACACAAATTCACAACAGCAATCAACCAAGACAAACAAATAAAATATTGTTAGTCATCATATAAACAACTTAATTGAAAGGAAAGTTTCAACCAACTTAATTTAAAAGAGAATGGTTTTGATGTTACCTTTTTCATGATTTAAGTGCCTAGATCTTTAAAGATGGAAGTCAGACTTTTGCTTTTTGCTTAATCTTCTTGAGAGATGTTCTCATCGCTCTCATAGTCCTTGGATAGAAGGTTGATCTCCTTTTCTGAACCATTGGATGAGTCATTGTCATCCCAAGCAATATACGCCTTCTTGGATCTTCTTTCTTCATGGCTTTTCTTCTCATTCGTTTTTGGCCATGATTCATTTGTGGGACAGTGTGCCTTTATGTGACCGGGTCAATTACACTTATAGCATTTAAGTGTTGGGGAACCTTCTTGAGATCTCTTCCCATTGTCTCTTCATTCTTCTATTTTTGACAAATTTATGAAACTTCTTCACAAAGAGTGAGAAGTCCTCTTCATCATCAGATTCTTCTTCTTGTTCTTGTTCTTGTTCTTGTTCTTCTTCTTGCATTGAGGAGGAGGCTTTGAGTGCTATGCTTCTTTTCCTTTTGTCGGTCTCTTCATTTTGGTTGAGACGTTGAAGTTCCATTTGTTGGATCGAGTGGCCTCAAAATAATTAAGAAAGGGGGTTGAATTAATTATTCCTAAACCTTTACTAATTAAAAAATACTCTTCTAAGGCTTTACTAAGATGTTAAGAGAATAAGGAGTAGAAGAGAAACTTAACAGAAAGTAAAAGCGGAAATTAAATGCACAGCGGAAATTAAATGCACAGCGGAAATTAAAAGAGTAGGGAAGAAGGAGACAAACACACAAGAGTTTTTATACTAGTTCGGAAACAACCCGTGCCTACACCCAGTCCCCAAGCGACCTACGGTCCTTGAGATTTCTTTCAACCTTGTAAAAATCCTTTTACAAGCAAAGATCCACAAGGGATGTACCCTCCCTTGTTCTCTTTGAACCTAGTGGATGTACCTTCCACTAGAACTGATCCACAAGAGATGTACCCTCTCTTGTTCTCAGTCAACAACCCAAGTAGATGTACCCTCTACTTGTACCACAAAGGATGTACCCTCCAATGTGTTAAGACAAAGATCTCAGGCGGTTAAACCTTTGATACTTTGTGAATGGGGATACAAAAGAATTCTCAGGCGGTTAGTCCTTTGAACACTTTTGTATTAGGGAATGGGAAGAATCAAAAGAATTCTCAGATTGTGTCGTTTTGAATTCTTTGACAAGGGAGAAGGGAGACACAACAGAATTCAGGTGGTTAGTCCTTTGTTCTTTTGGAAAAGGGAGAAGAGAGACACAAAAAGAATTCAGGCGGTTAGTCCTTGGTGAATTCTTTTTGGCAAAGGGAGAAGAGAATGAAGAAGATGAATAGCACAAGTTTTCAAGGTTTAGAAAACCAGAAAACTTCAGAAAGCTTTTGGTACAAAGAAGAAGAAGAAGTTCAAAGAGATTCAAGGCTTGTAAAGGATTGATTGAATAAGTGTAAAAGTGTATTGAAAAGCAAATCAAAGCCTTGCTTTTATAGACTCTTCATGTCTGGCCAAGAGGACCATTTAGAAGAGTTATAACTTTTAGAAAAAGTTAAAACCAATTTGAAAAAGTCAAAAACCTTTTGAAGAGTTACATCTTTTGATTTATTCAGAAACAAACACTGGTAATCAATTACCAAATTAGTGTAATCAATTACCAAATTAGTGTAATCGATTACACAAGGCTTTTATGTGAAAGGATGTGACTCTTCACATTTGAATTTGAATTTCAACGTTCAAAGGCACTGGCAATCGATTACCAAAACATTGTAATCGATTACAGCTTTTTGAAATCATTTGGAACGTTGTAAATTCATTTGAAAACTTTTTCAAATCCATTTTGCTACTAGTAATCGATTAAAACAATCTGGTAATCGATTACCAGAGAGTAAAAACTCTTTGGTAAACATGTTTTGAGAAAAATCCATGTGCTACTCAATTTTTGAGAAAACCTTTTCATACTTACCTTGATTAAGCCTTCTCTTGATTCATGACTCTATCTTGAGTTTTGAATCTTGATCTCTTGAATCTTGATTCTTGATTCTTGAAATCAACTTTCCTTTTGAAACTTGAAGTGTTCTTGATTCTATCTTGAATATCTTGAACTCATTCTTTGATTGACCTTTGAGCTTTTTGTCATCACCTTTGTCATCATCTTTTGTTATCATCTTTGTTATCATCAAAACATCTTTGAATCACTCTTAATTCATCATGAAGCTTTGCTTCTACACCATTTCATGTTCCTGCAGTTTGCCAAAAAGAGTGGCAAGAGACATAGAAGAAAGATCTTTACTTTCAGAAGTTGCAGTTACCTTGGGCTACCACTCCCTACTCAAGCATCTCAAAACTTTATTAATTAAATCTTCACTAGAAAAGGTTTTTCCTAAGGAGGCAAGGTGATTGACTATGTGTGTGAATCTTTTCTGCATGCTTTGGATGTTCTCATTAATGTTCATCCTAAATAATTTATATTCATGTGTAAGGGTATTGACTCTAGATCCTTTCACATCAGTGGCGCCTTCATGTGTAAGTTGGAGAGTATCCCACATCTCCTTTGCATTTGAACAGTTTGACACTCTAAAATATTCATCTATTCTGAGGGCAGAAGTAATAATGTTTTTGGCTTTAAGATTATATTGGATTCTTCTTCTATCTTCTTCAGTCCATTTATCTCTAGGTTTTTCTATTGTTGTGCTTGTGCTTGCATCTACTATGGTGGGTACATAAGGTCATATTTCTATTTCTTCCCAAATGTTTAAATCTATGGCTTCAATAAAGATTTGAATTCGGGTTTTCCAATAGTGGTAACCCTCACCATTAAAGATAGGCGGCCTATGGATGCAGTTTCCCTCGGGACACAGAGAATTTGAGGAGGCCATGAATCTTTAAGTTGTGATACTTTTCTCAAGATACCTACTCTGATACCACTTGGTGGATCAAGTGGCCTTGGAATAATTAAGAAGGGGGGGTTGAATTAATTATGAACGTGTCTTAACTAATTAAAAATTTATCCTTCTTAATATTACTAGATTCAATTAGGCTTTACTACTAAGTTATGAGAAAGTAAAGAACAGAAACAATAACTTAGACAAAAGTAAAGCATAAATAAAAAGTAAATAGCAGAAATATAAAGAGTGTAGGGAAGAAGAAGACAAACACAAGATTTATACTGGTTCGGCCACAACCCGTGCCTACATCCAATCCCCAAGCAACCACCGGTTCTTGAGATTTCCAATAACCTTGTAAAATCCTTTACAAGCAAAGATCCGCAAGGGATGTACCCTCCAATGTGTTAAGACAAAGAATTCTTAGGCGGTTAGTCCTTTGAAATCTTTTGTCAAGAGGGAGAAGGGAAGAAACAAAAGAATTCTCAGGCGGTTAGTCCTTTGAATCTTTTGACAAGAGAGAAGGAATGAAGAAGAAGAATAGCACAAGTTTTCGGTCAATGAAATTTTCTTGAAAGAGAAAGTATTGAACAAAAACTTTTAGAAAGATGAAGAGAAATGAATGAAAGAAATTTGTTATGCCTAAAAGGAATTACTCTTTTTAAAATTTGTGCCATGGTCACATATTTATAATCATTTGATGACTCAAGTTAAAGTTTGTGACTCTTGGCAATTTCTTTGAAATTAGTCACTTTTTAAAAGTTGTGACTCTTTTGAAAACTAGTAACTTAAAGGTTGCGACTTTTGAAAAACTCTTTAGAAACAAGTCACTTTAAGAATTGTGACTTTTGGTAATTTATTTTTTGAAATCAGCCACTGGTAATCGATTACCATCATAGTGTAATCGATTACACATCAATAGATGTAACTCTTCATGTTTAAATTTGAAAATCAAAACGTTTAGAAACACTGGTAATTGATTACAAGTATTGTGTAATCGATTACACAAGTTTGAAATGATTCGAAAAAGTTTTACCAAAAGTTGTGACTCTTGAAATTTGAAATCTAACATTTTAAAAGATTGGTAATCGATTACATGATTATGATAATCGATTACAGCTTTGTAAATCAGTTTTGAAAAGAATGTTGCCTACTGGTAATCGATTACCAGTAATCGATTACCAGAGAGTAAAACTCTTTGGTAAAAGATTTTTCTTTTTGAAAAATTCTTGTGCTATTGAATGTTTTGAAAAACTCTTTTAATACTTATCTTGATTGAGTTTTCTCTTGATTTTGGAATCTTGAGTCTTGATTCTTTACTTGAATCTTGATCTTGATTATTCTTGAATCTTGAATCTTGAATCTTGATCTTGATTCTTGAAACTTGTTTGACTCTTGATTCTTTGACATCATCAAAATAATCTCGAAGGCATTGCTTCCACAAAAAATATTAATATAGGAAAATGTATAAAAAATAAGTTTTTGAATTGATATTTGTTTATAATTTTTCTGCTAGTAGATCATGTCTCTAATTTATCCATAAAGTTAATAATAAATATTTTTTAAAAAACTTTATTATTTTTTAAATAATTATTTATTAGAAGTTAGGTATTTAAATAATTGTACAAAAAAAATTTCGACTTCCCTTTTATAAACTCCTTGATCTGTGCCTGATCATAACACATGAAAGTAAGTGAACCAAGTACCACTATGTCCATTATGAACATAATTCATGATTCTCATCATTTTATTAAGCTTTATGTAAATCTCATTTTGTCAAGCTCACTAGACGCATCTTATAGTGTTCCTTAGTGTCTCCCCATAGATTGACAAATAACCTCAAGTTTATTGCATATCAATCAAGGAACATAAGTGGATTGCATGGTATATGAGGGCAAAGTTGCAAGGACTGATTTAGTAAGATTCAGTCTTCCAGCGAAAGATAAAATCCTACTTTTCCATGAGCTTAATCTTTGAGATGCTTTATCAAGGATATGTTGGAAGTAGTTAGAACCTAGTGCATGATTATGTCCAACTTGTTGAAATTCAGAGTGTTCCTCCTTCTACCACAAGCACAACAATAACAACAATGTAATTTTAATTTTCATTGAAATAAAAATATGCACAAAGGTTAGGTACAATGTTATGTTTTTTTAGGGATAAACTATGTACTATTATTAGCATAAAACAAGAGGTTCAATAGCAAGAGGAATCTCCTCAACCTAATACAATTCATTCCCTTGAAAGACCATGGACGCTAAAGCATGAGCAACTCAATTGCTATCTCTCTTTGTGAATGTGAGAGATACTAAAGGTTCATTGCGTAGGAGATTGTGGCAGTCGTCTAAAATTATATGGAGCATGCTTCTGCCACACTTCCTTCCTTGTTTCCAATAATGAATCAGAGCTTAAGAATCAATTTCACAAGGGACATTCTGCAGGCATAAGTCATTTGTTGTCATTATGGCCCATCAGAAAGTTAGTGTTTCCACTTCTAAAGGGTGTCTTGATCCCTTAACAAACTTGGACACTGCTCTTAATATCTTACCATTCTTATTCTTGAAAATGAATCCCAGGCTTGTACCTTTATTCTAGCGAACTAAGGCATCAAAATTCACTTTTGTACTGCTAGCTATAGGAGCACATAATTTATAGTCGAGTTGATTCTCCAAAGATTGAGATCATTTTTCTAAGCTGCCAATGGAAACTGAGTATATGCTTTCTACAAAACCCGAGATACATTGTGAATTTTCTTTTGGTACACCGATTTGACTAAGTGCATGCCATCAGTCAAATGTTTCCAAACCAAGAAATCACTCCTAAAAATCTGTTGATTTACATAATTTATTTTATACATTCAACATCGGTTATTAATCGTCGTCATAGGAAATGTCGTAAAATGTTTTTACATCTATGATGATGGTTCCCCACCCGTCTTAGAATGTGAATATTCTAAAACGGTTTTGGAGTCTAAACTGTCTTAGAATGTAACCCATTCTAAGACGGTTTTGAAACCACAACCATCTTTGAATGTGCGACATTCTAAGACGGTTTTGGCGTCTAAATCATCTTAGAATGTAACCCATTCTTAGATGGTTTTGAAATCATAACCGTCTATGAATGTACCACAATCAAAGACGATTTTGACATCTAAACCGTCTTATAATGTGACTTTTTTTAAAACTTTTTTTCTTCTTTTCATTGCACCTATTATATTCCAAGAATTCAAACCACTCAATCATCAAAATTGAAATATGTTATACACACAATGACAAGTAGAAGAAGACACTAATGCTTATGTTCTATATTATATTAGCCACATAGAAAATGATGCAATCCTACCCCGCAAGGGCATTGGATAGAAAACTCCAAGTAGATTGGGCCAGAGATGCAAGAGAAGGCCCTAGGGTTCTTATGAGCCTTAGGGTAGATTTCGAGCCCATGGGCTAAGTATGAGCCTACTTATCTTTGTAAATATTAGATTAAGGTTTCATTATTTTTGGGCCTTGAATTTAGGACTCCATAATGTAGGTAGGGTACCCTAGAAATATAGGATTTTTCAGCCCTTGTATTTTTGGGCACCTAGACTAGTTTTTGTATTAGGGGTAGTTTAGTAATTTCACATGCACTAAGTGGATATTTAATGTGTGTGGTTGGAAATAAATTTAATTGAATTGGTAGAAGCCCAATCCACTTAAATTTTAGAGGGGGAGGTGAGCATTTGCTTACTACACCCCATGGCCACATCATATAGTCACACTTTGTGCATGTCCTTCATGCTTTTCATGCCTCATGACACCTAAACACACTTAGTGGAGAATCTTGGAATTGATCTTGGATTAGTGGGTTGAACCATAACTAAAATTCACTAATCATAATTAGTGAAATTTTGGCTCCAAAGTTTGGCTCCACAAATTCAATTTCAAATTCAAGTGAAATTTGAATTTCCCTCCAATTTTGTGTGACACTTAGGCTATAAATAGAGGTCATGTGTGTGCATTTTTTGGAACTTTGATCATTTGAATATTAAACTTCAGATTTCAAAGCTCATTTGGAGCACAAAATTTCGTGCTCTTCTCTCCCTCTCCCTTATTTCATCTCCTTCTTCCTCCAAGCTCTTATCCATGGCCTCCTATGGTGGTGAGCTTCTTCTAGACTCATCTTCTCGTTGAAGTGGCGTCTCCTCTCTCTCTTCCTTCTCCATTCCGCTGCCATTCATCTTCCAAGAAGCAAAGGAATCCATTGATGAAGAAGATTCTAGGCCTACAAGCTCCAATGGAGTTTGCATCATGTGGTATCAAGAGCATCTTCATCTAGGTGATGTTCTTTTGCTTCCTCTATCTTTTTGTTCGGTGAATTCTCTTTAATTCCTTGTTCTTCATCTTATTCTCCATGTATATCCTCCATTGTCTTGCGGTTTTGTGCTGTTTAGAGTAGATTCAAAAAAAATAAACCGATTAAATCTTAGATCTACACTTGTTCTTGCATTTCTATGGTTCAAATTTTGTAGATCTACTCTTGAATCTTGTTTTTGTGTTGATTTTAGGTTCTATCATTTTTCATTCATAATATTCATGTGCTGAACCGTAGATCTAAATTTTCTTCCAAAATATTGATTAGAAAAAAAAAACACAAAAATCTAAGTGTAAATCACTTAATCCATGTTGTCTTGAATCTTGTTTTTGTGTTATTCAAGATAATTGAGCATAAGCAAAGACAAATTGTAACTATCCAAGCCTTAAGCAACATAAACACTACTCTTGATTTCTAGGTTGAAATCGCTGGTGCTGGCAGCTTGAACATACTAATTGTATAAATTACTGGGAATTGGTCACTATGTTTTTTGAGCTGAAACTTTTACTAAATTTTCTAGACATCTGGACCAAAATTATAAAAAAAGAACCAAGCGATTTGGATTAAAGGAAAAAATAAGAAAAATCTCACAAGTTGGCAGACAAATCAGTGTCCAGGAAAAAAAAAAGTGAAAGGAAAGTGTGCTTGTTGTTTTGGCTCAAAATTTGTTCTATAATTGGTGCCTATTTTATACCAATCCTAGTTCTGAAATTTAAATTGAAAATTATTGTGAAAGCAAGTGCCAAAACTATAGGTTTCTTGAGTCTTTTTTTTTATAGTTTTTCTACTCTACTCTAGAGCCATTCTAGGTTTCTCTTTGAGTCCTAGCTTGCTTTTTTTGTGCTTTTCATTGCTTAAATTGTTGAATAATCCTTGAAAATTTGTCTTGTTAAAAATCTATTGGTTTAGCTTTCATTTAATTTTTTTTTGGTCTTTGGTTATTGCTTGTCTCTTTGTTTCCTTGGTTGTGAGTTGCCATATAGGGAATTGGAAAGGAGGATTGGTGCCATATCTTGAAGAATTTGAGTCAAGAAGAAAGGGGCCAACCACCTTAAGAGCTATTGGACTAAGAAGCACTCCAAGTTGAGTGAATCACTAAAGAGAGAATAGCCACCACAATTGAGGACTTTTTTTTTCTTTGTAATTTTGTAATTGGCAATTTGCTTTGCTTTCAAATTTTGTAACAAAAAGGCCTTTCATTGGAAGTAAGTTGGGAGCCTCCGCTAGGTCACCCTACTTCCATTTGTGTGTAATAATTTTAGGCAATTTTCCCTTAGGATAGTGAGTGTTTTGTTGGGAACCTTAAATGAGGTCATCCAAACACTCTTAGGATCCGCCTAGTTTGCATTTCTTGCACTTTAATTTCTTGCTTACTTTCATAGCTTATTTCTTTTACCCTCCATTGTCAAACCGCCTAGATAGCTTGCCTTTTACCAATTAGTTTTTACCTTATCTTTCACACCTCTTTTAGTGTTTATTTTGGCTAGTTTCAACCATAGTTTCTTTTACCTTTTGTTTTCAAACCCCCAACAAGAAAGAACTATAACTTTGGAACCAACATGAGTCTTCATTCTTCATCTAGTGTTAATGGTGAGGGTTCTACTCCTAAGGGCCCCTTGTATAAGATATTAGATGAGTTGAGATCCCTTAAGTTGTGGAAAGAAAAACAAGAGAGAAATGAAAAAGGTAAAAAAAGAGTGGAAGAAATAAGTCAAGATGAAAGAGAGAAAATAAGAGAGGAAGAAAGAAAAAAAATAATGAAAGAAATGAAAAGAGAAAAACATGTCTCCTATAGTAGTTATAACTTCTGCAAGAGCCTAAGTGAAGAACTTTGTGACTATTATGAAGGAAGGCATAGGTCACATCTTAGACCTCACTCCCATAGGAGAGAAAATGAAAGAAAGCCTCAAGAGGTTAACATTAAACTCCCATACTTCCATGGGAAGGACAATGTAGAGGCTAATTTAGATTGGGAAATAAGGGTAGAGCAACAACTTAAAAGGAAGTCTACTTCAAAATCTTATGGCTCTCACTCTTATCCAAAGAAAGGCCAAGGTCAAGGAATCTTAGGGGTGAGACCTTCTAAGCCCATAGATGATAAGGGGAAGACAATAGAAAAGCAACCCCTTAAGGCTAGTATGCAAGAGAAGACTAGCTCCATGAAGTGCTTTAAATGTCTTGGAAGAGGACACATTACTTCTCAATGCCCCACCAAGAAAACCATGATTATGAGGGGCCAAGACATTTATAGTAGGCAAGATGAGGCTACTAATTCACCTTCCTCTAGTAAAAGTGAAGAAGCAAAAGGGGAAGAATCTAGTGAAGAGATCTACCGCCAAGAAGAAGGACAACCTTTAATGGTTAAGGAGGAGTGTAAGGAGGTAAGTGTCTCCTCCAAGAGGTTAGCTAAGAAGGAAAGACATTTTGAAATAAAGACAAATATTAAAGAAATTTCCCTTCTTAGACAACCTCCACATTTTCTCCTTTGTAAAAAGACACTTGTTAGCATTGCCACATCTCTTAGGCTTGAGTTTATTCCTCAAGTAAAGGAGTTGTTCGATGAGGGTGCCCAAAATAGGTATTATTAGGCACCAAATCCCTAAAATAGGTGGTGTGATGAATGCTTTGGGTGGTGCAACACTCTTTTGTAAAATCACTCGTGCACCCAACATCATCATGATTTGTGTACATAGGGACTCATTAGGTAGGTTTGTTCTTATTTTTAGTTTCAATACAAACTTAGGCACTCATATGGGACACCTTAGGTTTGTCATACTTTTTGCTAGGAATAATCAACATGAAAATATAGAAAAAGGTATGTTCTATTGCTTTACTTTTCTTAATTTTTTAAATTGTGATCAAGGGGTTCCCATGAACCGTAAGAGAATAAAGGTCATTCCTGAATGGCCCGCTCCACCAAGTGTAAGAAAAATTTTGGGCTTCCAAGACTTAACAAAATTTTATAAAAGGTTTGCCCCATATTTTTCTATACTTGTAGCACCACTCATTGAGTAGGTGAGGAACCATGTTCCTTCATGGGAAGATGCCCAGGAAATGAGTTTTCAGACCTTACCTTACTTCAACATACTAAACACCACTAATACATATGTTTTTGTTCTTTTTACAGGTGTTGAGGAAAAAAGCCCAAAGTTTCAAGAACCTCGGGATTTGAGGTCAAATCCTTTTCAAGGGGGAGGGAATGATGCAATCCTACCCCGCAAGGGCATTGGATAGAAAACTCCAAGTAGATTGGGCCAGAGATGCAAGAGAAGGCCCTAGGGTTCTTATGAGCCTTAGGGTAGATTTCGGACTCATGGGCTAAGTATGAGCCTACTTATCTTTGTAAATATTAGATTAAGGTTTCATTATTTTTGGGCCTTGTATTTAGTGCTCCATAATGTAGGTAGGGTACCCTAGAAATATAGGATTTTTCAACCCTTGTATTTTTGGGCACCTAGACTAGTTTTTGTATTAGGGGTAGTTTTGTAATTTCACATGCACTAAGTGGATATTTGATGTGTGTGGTTGGAAATAAATTTAATTGAATTGGTAGAAGCCCAATCCAATTAAATTTTAGAGGGGGAGGTGAGCATTTGCTTACTACACCCCATTGCCATATCATATAGTCACACTTTGTGCATGTCCTTCATGCTTTTCATGCTTCATGACACCTAAGCACACTTAGTGGAGAATCTTGGAATTGATCTTGGATTAGTGGGCTGAACCATAACTAAAATTTACTAATCATAATTAGTGAAATTTTGGCTCCAAAGTTTGGCTCCACAAATTCAATTTCAAATTCAAGTGAAATTTGAATTTCCCTCCAATTTTGTGTGACACTTAGGCTATAAATAGAGGTCATGTGTGTGCATTTTTTGGAACTTTGATCATTTGAATATTAAACTTCACATTTCAAAGCTCATTTGGAGCACAAAATTTCGTGCTCTTCTCTCCCTCTCCCTTCATTCATCTCCTTCTTCCTCCAAGCTCTTATTCATGGCCTCCTATGATGGTGAGCTTCTTCTAGACTCATCTTCTCCTTTTAGTGGCGTCTCCTCTCTCTCTTCCTTCTCCATTCCGCTGCCATTCATCTTCCAAGAAGCAAAGGAATCCATTGATAAAGAAGATCCTAGGCCTACAAGCTCCAATGGAGCTTACATCAGAAAACACAAAGAAATTAGAACTAACTTCAAAACTATATTAGTCAGCAATATATTCAGTCCTTTCAAGTTCTAAAGTAGTTTATTAATCCAAATCTATAAACAACATTGGCAACATGAATCAATATTAACCTGATTTCAATGATAGTTTCAAATGTGGCACAGTAACACATGGGCCTAAAACTAAAGTCATTGTTAACTTTCATGAAACACTTAATTTCTATCATCACTTGCCTCCATTCCTTAAAGTTAGTTTCCTGAAATGAAATCAAATGATTCACATTTATAAGTTAACCAAGTACTATAGATATAATATTTTCTCCAAGTGAATAGTGGAATACATAGCATCAACAAAGTATGTTATAGCTAAGTTTCATTAGATTTTTTTTATCTTAAATAAATACAAAAATTTAAATGTTAATAATGAAAAATATGAGTTAAATTGTGAAATTATATAAAACTGCTCTCGAACAATGTTATTCTAGAACATTGCTCTCCATAGTCAGTATAACTTAGGAACTTCCGAATCCCCTGTTTTGTTTAGAGATAGACCAATTGACATATAAATACTTAAGTAAAGCAAGCATCTAACCAATCATGCCTTTGCCGGAGTGCAGACTAGAGATCAATGGCTTCATCTCGTAGCATAGCTCCAAACACGCTTCTGAGTATGTTTGACAAGCTTCATTAGTCCTTCTAGTGGCCTTAATAGATAACTCGATTCAGTTCAACCATTAATAAAATCAGTTAACAAGGATGTCAAATATATTAGGACGATCCTTCAATCCTGTAAGTTTATCATGTGCCAGCATAATAGATTTGGGTCTTGTTAGTATAAAGCCAAAGATGCCAAGTTTTACATATCAGACAAGCCAATATTGAAGCTTAGTTTCAAGTTTGAATACCATCACATAACCTTTGGAGCTTTAGGCCATGGTACAGGTTTGACTTAGTAAATACCAACCTTTGAGTTTATGAATATATGTGTCAGTGAGGTTGCAAGTAGCACACCATCAACAGGTATGTGTCTTTGTTAATCATATAGCACAAACAAAAGTGTAGTAAAAAATAGAAGTGCAGACATCACTATCATAGCCTCAAGATAATGTGAAGTTATATACAATAACCAAAATGAATTGCAGTTAGAACCTGAGAGTTTCATGCATTTGCACCTCATTAATGGGAGGGGAACTGAGAAATATTATACGAGTCTTCTTTGAAAGGCTTTGGCAACCATAGAGATTTTGGGTCAAATTTCATAGAAATAATATATGGATGTAAAGAATACTTGAATGGATATCAATAAATAATACTTGAATTCTTGAAGATATAACTTTTTTTTCAAGTGATAATGTGTGGAAAAAGAGAGGAAACTTCTACTCTGTGTAAAAGTTTACCTTGAGATGGATAACAATCTTCTTCATATTTTCAATGTATTCTTGGAGAGGTACATGTGGGCTAAGGCCAGATAGATGTCGATGCATAGAATCATTACCACCAAAGTACACAATTACCAGTGATTGTTGATTAGTGGCATCCTGAATTGAAGATGACAGAGTAACAGGGTAATTCCCTTTAAGTCAGTCTGAGCAAGAATCAAAGTGATCACAATGTGCAAAAATGAATTTGAAGATTAATATAAGTGTGCACGCGCATGCTGCAATTATGAAATGAAGTTTAAACTTTAAACAAATGTTCTTCATACATCCGTGGTAAGTTCTAAGGCAAATAGAAGACCATCATATGCTAGAATGTTTAATCTAGTCTTTAGGATAAACTAGCCAATTAGCTAGGTGGGGTTCCATTAGTTACAACTACAGATAAAATTATCACATTTTATCATTTGTCAAGAAAGGATTAGATATTGAAGTTGAAGATTTTGAACACAGGGAATTACCACAAATGTGAATATACCTTGGGAAATATTTTATCCAAATTCTGAAGAGCACGCCATGAATTCCAAACAATGTATCCTCACAAAACTATATCATCTGCTTATGTCAAGTTAATGTGTGATAAGTTATACTCTGTTACCATCATACTGCTAGACTCACAAAAAACATATACAAATGTAAATTGACTAGCTTTGTAAGTTTCCTTCATACATTAAAATTAACTTATGTATAAGTAGATATGTAGAAGATTTTTCAAATTAGTTTCTCCCAAAAATGATTTTAACTAATGCATAAACTAATTTTAACTTACGATAGAAGTTTAATTTAATTTTTTCTTTTTATCCATATCAGTTCTTACAGAGAAGTTTATCCAAATAAAATGTTTGTTATTGAGCCTTTTATTTCAAATATAGACTCTTTATATGCATGTGTTCTTAAACCACTCTATTTCAAATATTAGATATTACTCTAATTTGTTCCCTTGTGCTAGAAGACAGAAAGAATGATGGAGGGGAGAAAGGTCTCAAACATCTTGGAGTGTGTAATATGTGATAGCATTCATCTATTTAGTTTTTCTTCAATCTTTCTATCTTTTATGTTTTTATTTTAGGAATTTTCAGAGAAATCCTATCGGCATACCTCTTGTATACTTAAGATTAGTTTCCTTGGAAGTTTCTTAAAAGCTTTAACTCAAATCAAGAAATCTAAACTTGTTTCTCAGATAGTAAACAAAGCCATAGGCTGTAATGCCATGTTTCTATGGCAGAATTTTGGCCTTCCACCGTATTCCGCTATCCATCATTAATAATATTGCCACTACTCCATTGGAGGAACAAAAACAAAATTCTACCCTATGATTTTTTTTTACAAACGATTGTAGACACTATTATCTTCCATTCAGTAACTAACATACCCCAATGCCAAAAGGTTGGTGACTATGTAAAGGTACTGGGGAGGATCATTATATGAAACCTTATTCTTGCACCAAAGAAATGAGGTTGCAATTGGAGTAAACAATAAATTAAATTATACAAAAATTATAAAACTTACACTAATTCATTTAAAGACCAACAAACTAAGGTATCAACTATACTTAATTAAATACATCTAAGTGACTTATCAGTCTCCTATATAACTTTGTCAATCTCTTAAGCAATATACTAATTATTAGCAATTGCTTAGAAATAGGATTTTCAAATACTATCATGTTAACAGTATTTAGGGTGGAGTTTGTAAGAGACTGGTGCTTATTCAATCATGTTACAATTTAAGGAAATGGAAGATATGTTTTTTTGAGAACTGCAGGCTAATAACTAGCAACTATATATAATTCACCATAATCTTAGCAAAATTCAGTTGGAGGTTGACCTCATCAACCATCATTCTTGGGTTTATATAATATTGTTAACTTATATTTATTGCTTCATAAACAAAATAAATTCCACGCAGAACAAGCATACAAACTTACTTTGCCAAGTCACTAGAACAACACAATTTTAGTAAATACTTGAGTAAAATGCTATAATCTGAGCGTAACAAGCAAGGAATAAATTTCAATAGTTTTGATGAAAGTAGACAGTGATTGATTGCCTTTAAGATAATCAAGTTGATCTATCAAGTTCAAAGTAAGTCGAGCTCCATCTTCAATTGTAAATTCTTGAGAGAGATATGTCAAATTGGAAAAAATAATAGTAGTGCAACGACTATTTCATACTAAAACTCTAAAAGAAGACAGAAAATACAAAGATTCTAACCTTTCTTGTCAACATTTCATATAGTAAAATCCCCACACTCCACCAATCAGCTATCTTATCATGGCCAGGCCAAAATTTGTTAACATTGCCTGGTATCAAGCACAACAATATACCACGATACAACAACACTATAGTTTGATACAAGTGACAAATCCCTTCAAATAACTACATATGCATATGGCATTGTCATACCCTAATTTCGTCCGGGGACCTTTGCTTGATGACATGCGACCTTTCTTTGGTCCTTGTGAGGTGCTTGGCACCCATCATTGGGCAATTTGTGAAATTCCAGGACATGCCGGAAAACCAAAAAAATATTGATGCACAATCCGTAAGTTTCCGTGACACACCGGAAATCAAATGGAAGCATCGTTGCATAATTAAGTGAGGTTCCGTAACATTCCGTAAGTCAAAAAGGGGATGATTATGTAATCCGCAAGGTTCCGTAACATTACGGAAAAAAAACAAGTATCGTTACGAAATTCGTAAGTTTCCGTAACTTTACGAAAAAAGAATCACCAAAAAAAGCAGAGGGGGGTGTACTTAGTAAAAATGGGGGTGCAAATAGCACCCAGGCCCACTTGGGCCCTCCAGAATATTCCTCCAGAAGGCTGTTGCTTCTGGAGGAAGCAACCTGGCTCGCCTGGGCGAGCTGAGCTCGCCTGGGCGAGCTGGGCGGCAACCACCTCCCCTATTTTGCTATAAATAGGGGAGGAAGTGAAGAAGAAAAGGGTTCGGCCCCTTTGGCACTTCTCTCTCTTTCGAATTTGCTTGGAAAAATTGTTTCCGTGAAGAAAATCTAAGCCGAGGCGCTTCCGAAACGTTTCTGTAACGTTTTCCGTGAGGAATTTCGCGAAGGTTTTCGACCGTTCTTCGACGTTCTTCATCGTTCTTCGATCTTCAACGGGTAAGTACCTCGAACCAAGCTTTTCGATTCATTCTCTGTACCCGTAGTGGTCCACATTGTGTTTCGTGCGTTTTTATTCTCGTTTTATTTACTTTTTATACCCCCTGTTGACGTGCTTAAGCCATTTTACTTAAGTCATTTCTCGCTTAACTTAAAAATAAAAATCAATTTCCACCGAACGTTTGAATTGTATTATCCGTTAACTTCGGTTAAAATAAATTCTGACCGTTCGGTCGTGCCGTAACCACGTTGGAAATAAAAAAAGAGGTAAAAAATAATATAATAATAAAAAAAACATCTTTTAGCAAAATAAAGCGGAAAATCAATCGGACGTTTTCTCTTTGGGATTTCTCATTCTTAATTGAATTGATTAATAACTAAAGTGAAACTAAGGCTAAAATCAACTCGCCTAGTCAAGCTCGTCCATAAAAATAGGCTTTTGAAGTTTGTCATTTCAATTTCTCACTAAGTAAAATGGATCATTTTTAAGGTCCAACGCCTTAAAATGATCACCACTTAAGTAAAAAAGAATCACTTGATAAGAAAGAACTACGTAGGTCTGATTTCCTTATCGCAAATTGAGGAATACGTAGGAGCAAAGGGAAACACCCTTGTCGACCACAAAAAGAGAAAAAATATAAAAAGGATATAAAGGATATAAGGTCATAAAAGGGAACATAAAAATCAAAGTCATGTTTGCACATTCGATTAAAGGCTGCCGTCCCTTGGGACGGACGTGTGGGGTGCTAATACCTTCCCCGTGTGTAAATACAACTCCCGAACCTTTTCACTTAAAAGTTCGTAGATCGCGTCTTTTCCGGTTTTTCCGACGTTTTCCTCAAATAAACGTTGGTGGCGACTCTGCGCGTATTCCTTTCGTGGAACACGCCTCCCGCGAGTCTCGCGTCGCCCTCCCGCCGAAGGGTAGGTTGCGACAGTTGGCGACTCCACTGGGGAACTGTTTTTAGAGAGTTAGGCCATTTAATTTTGTGCAATGTTTTACCATGACGTATCCCTTTGTTAGTTTTCCTTCATTATGTTCTTGTGTGTATAAGCTCTGTATTGCTTTTAGTGCGTTTTAAAATGTATGCATGAGGTAAATATTTATTCATTTGATGCACACAAACACCAACACTATTTGCACACACTGTGAGTGAAAAAGGGCCCTATACCCGGGTTCGTGGGAACATAAGGAGTGGAGGTGAATCTGTGATCATGCTAGGTCTCCGACTTGCTTGATTACAGTGAACCCTCATCTAGAGCTTTTTTCTTTGAAAACTTATTGTTGCTAGTAGTCCCTACTGCTACAATATGTTCTTCAAAGAGGATAATACCTCTAGAAACTATCAAAAGAGATATGACTACCTTGGGGGGTTATCACTAAAATGCCTAGTTAGTTCTCTCCCTTATAGGTCCCTTAAATAGGGGCACGGAGCGAATACGCTGAGTGCCATTTTTCACAACTGCCATGCATAAGTATCATATACCCTTTTGCTTATGTTCAGTGAATATTGTCATACTGTGTACATTCCCGCATTGTGTCTTTTGCATAGGCATCGCATATGGGTTCTGTCTTGATCCCTTCTGTAAACAAACCAACGGAGGGTCCGTGTCGCCTTCTTAAAAACGTACGTTGGGGCATTTTGCTACCCCTAGACGTCGTATCTAGGAAGGGGACAAATTCCCCGGACCCCCGCATTCCTAGATTGCATATGTGTTATATGCATTCCTTCATGCATTCATCCATTCCACCCATGAGATATCGGAGTTTTGATTTGCACCAGCTTTTTGTCTCACTTTAGTAAGCATGGGGACAAATCAAACCGGCAAGAGGTTTTACCAAGTCAAGGTTAAAAGCCTAGATACCACCAGCATCAAGGAATTAGGGCGGTTGATGGGACCTCTCCAGATGCAAGCCTTCTGCAAGACTTACGGAAAGATCTTAGAGTTGACCTTAGCAGAGGTATCCATAGAAGCCATTGCATCACTCACCCAATACTACGACCAGCTTTTGAGATGCTTCACATTCGGAGACTTCCAATTAGTACCAACCATCGAAGAATTTGAGGAAATTCTAGGATGTCCTCTCGGGGGAAGAAAACCATATCTTTCATCCGGGTGTCTCCCCTCTTTGAGCAGAATTGCAACTGTGGTCAAAGATTCAACAAGAGGTTTGGACCGCATAAAACAGACTCGGAACGGCATAGCGGGCCTACCACGGGGGTACCTAGAAGACAAGGCGAGGGGTATGGCCAATCAAGGAGATTGGGTCTCATTTATGGATGTGTTAGCTTTGCTAATTTTTGGGGTCGTCTTCTTTCCAAACGTGGATGGTTTGGTGGACCTAGCAGCAATCGACGCCTTCCTTGCCTACCACCATAGCAAGGAAAGTCCGGTGGTAGCTGTCTTGGCAGATCTATTTGACACATTTGACCGAAGGTGCGAAAAGAGTAGCGCACGGATCATCTGTTGCTTGCCCGCCCTCTGTGTTTGGTTGGTTTCGCACTTGTTCCAACAAGACACAAGACATCCATGTCCGCTCCTGAGCCATCGCTCGTGTACTGAAAAGAGGAGAATAGATTGGGACCAGCTTTTGGCCGGGATAGGAGGTAGAACAATCAGTTGGTTCCCCCGATGGAAGGAAGGAAAAGAAGGAGTCCTTTTCTCATGTGGAGGATACCCAAACATTCCGCTGGTAGGAACGAGGGGTTGTATTAACTACAATCCCGCGCTCGCTATAAGACAACTAGGGTACCCCATGAGGGGAGCACCGACGGAAGAAAGCATGTCTCCTTTCCTTGTGAGGGATTTTGGCGCAAAAAATTCCAAGTCTATACAAAGAATCCATAAGGCATGGGAAACCCCGTTAAGGAAAGATCAAGAACTTAGAGGCATTCGTAATGGCATCATTGGTGGGTACCACGAATGGCTGAAAGTTCATATACGAGGTTTAGATTGGCTCGCCAAGTTAAAAGTCGTCAGCGAAGAGAGTTTTGAAGCACCGGAAGAGGACGAAGAAGTCCAAGCTCTCAAAAGCGAGTTAGGAAAGGCGAAACTTGCCAAGGAGAAGTTCAAGTTGGCCGCTACACACGTTCGGAAGGAGTGTGCCGGGTTACAGGAAGAGAATGCGATTACCGCAAGAGCCCTTGAACAAGAGACCAAGAGGGCTCGCAAGGAAGAGTATGGCCGGAATAAATTTCGCGGAGCTCTATGGGGTAGCAATAGTGAACTCAAGTTGCGAAGGGAAGAAAGGGACCAGTCGCGAGCACATAGCATGGTTCTGAAAGAGGAGTTAATTGCTTGTTCAAGGTCCAAAAGAAGCTTGTCTCAGCGTTTATGCGAGACGGAGACCAACATGCTAGCTATCATCGCCAAGTACCAAGAAGAGTTAGGTCTAGCCACGGCCCACGAGCATAGAATCGCGGACGAGTATGCTCAAGTATACGCGGAAAAAGAGGCTAGAGGAAGGGTGATTGACTCTTTACACCAAGAGGCAACCATGTGGATGGATCGGTTTGCTCTTACCTTAAACGGGAGTCAAGAACTTCCCCGCTTGTTAGCCAAGGCCAAGGCGATGGCAGACACCTACTCCGCCCCCGAAGAGATTCATGGGCTTCTCGGCTATTGTCAGCATATGATAGACTTAATGGCCCACATAATTAGAAATCGTTAGGAAACTTGTATGGTCTCTCAGACCTTGACTAGATACGACTTCCTTTTTGAAATAAAATGAGTTGGTCCCATGTTTCTACTCCAAAAAGCTTGTGCAAATCAAATCACTCCTACATTTCATCTCTAGCATGCATTTTCTTTCTTTACCCACTCCTCACGTTTGGTTTTTTAGGGAAAAACACCATAACTAAACGCGCCGCAAGGTATCCCTATCGCACCAGATCCAAATCTAGAACGATGGGTGATCAAGAGGAGACGCAGGAGCAGATGAAAGCCGACATGTCGGCTCTGAAAGAACAAATGGCCTCCATGATGGAGGCCATGTTAAGTATGAAGCAACTCATAGAGAAGAACGCGGCCACCGCTGCCGTTGTCAGTTCGGCTGCCGAAGCAGACCCGACTCTCTTGGCAACTGCGCACCATCCTCCCTCAAACATAGTAGGACGGGGAAGGGACACACTGGGGCACGATGGCAGCCCTCACCTGGGATACAACCGAGCGGCTTACCCTTATGGATTGTCGCCCAACTACTCACCACCCGTCTTGCAAGAAGATGCGGGCCACATTGCTTCTCCCGTCCTTGAAAGAGAGCCTCCTCAACAGCCCGATGAAGTCCACAAAGACCCTCAAGACTATGCTCGAAGGGATGTCGAGTTCTATCCCCCGATCCCCGAAGGGCCGGCACCAAGTACGTTGCCTCAACCCAACATCGCGGCACCACCAATAGTTTTGTCCACGGAAGGACCGCCCCCAGCAACTGAAGAAAGGAGGAAACTCGATCTCCTTGAGGAAAGATTGAGGGCCGTGGAAGGATTTGGGGACTATCCGTTCGCAGATATGACGGATCTTTGCTTAGTACCCGATGTTGTTATACCCCTGAAGTTCAAAGTGCCGGACTTCGACAAGTATAAAGGGACGACTTGTCCCAAAAACCATCTCAAGATGTACTGCCGTAAGATGGGCGCCCACTCTAAGGATGAAAAGCTATTAATACACTTCTTTCAAGATAGCTTGGCCGGAGCCGCGGTGGTGTGGTACACTAATTTGGAAGCTTCCCATATCCGTACTTGGAAGGATCTGATTACTGCCTTCCTAAGGCAGTATCAGTACAATTCTGATATGGCTCCCGACCGCACTTAACTGCAGAATATGTTCAAGAAAGAGGGTGAAACCTTTAAAGAATATGAGCAGCGGTGGAGGGATTTGGCGGCACAAGTAGCTCCTCCCATGGTTGAGAGAGAGATGATCACCATGATGGTAGACACTCTGCCAGTGTTCTACTATGAAAAGCTAGTAGGTTACATGCCGTCCAGCTTTGCGGATCTAGTATTTGCCGGGGAAAGAATCGAGGTAGGATTGAAAAGAGGAAAGTTTGATTACGTTTCCTCCACAAATGCGAATGCCAAAAGAATCGGGGCAACAGGGGCAAAAAGGAAGGAAGGAGATGCCCATGCCGTCTCTTCAACACCCGCGTGGGTCAAACCCCAGCAAACGCCTCATGGTACCCATCAGTACGCGCAACATCACCCGAGCTTCTCGGCTCATACCGAGAACGCCTCTAGTTCAACACCCGTGCAGCCTAAGGCACCCACCCAGAGGGAAGCTCCCCAAGTTCCAACTCCAAACACGACTCGCCCGGCCGGTAATTCCAACACGACAAGGAATTTCCCTCCAAGGCCATTTCAAGAATTCACCCCACTCCCAATGACGTACGAAGATCTTTTGTCATCCCTCATCGCCAATCATTTGGCCGTGGTAACTCCCGGAAGGGTCCTCGAACCCCCTTTCCCAAAGTGGTATGACCCTAACGCAACCTGCAAGTACCATGGGGGTGTCCCGGGGCATTCCGTTGAAAAATGCTTGGCCGTTAAATACAAGGTCCAACATTTAATGGATGCTGGATGGCTGACTTTCCAAGAGGATCGGCCCAATGTGAGAACCAACCCGCTCGCCAATCATGGAGGGGGAGCGGTTAATGCAGTTGAGTCCGATAGGCCGCACAGGTCTAAACCTTTAAGGGATGTGGCAACCCCTAGGAGGTTTATCTTTGAGGCCCTACAATAAGGAGGTGTGATTCCCCATAGTGGGTGTAAGGAGGATTCCTGTCTGCTACACTCCGGCGAGCTGCATGACATGGAGACATGTTTGGAAGTAGAGGAGTTGTTACAGCGGATGATAGATCAAGGTCGACTGGAAGTCGGCAGTGAAGGAAAAGAAGAGCAGCATATATGCATGCAGTCCACGGATGGGAGCAGTGTTGCGAAGCCCAAACCCTTGGTGATATACTTCACTAAAAGCGCAGCTTCGCAAAAGCCTGGACAGCCCTTAGCAGCCAAACCTGTTCCCTTCCCATACCAAAGTAGCCACGCGGTACCATGGAGGTATACACCTCCGAGGGAGAAGGAAGAAGAAGCCACCGACGTCAGCTCATTGTCAGCTAAAGTAACAAATATCACGGGACTGAGTGGTGTGACCCGTAATGGTCGTGTGTTCGCACCTCCGGACCTACCAGTCCAACTCGCGGACATCAAAGGAAAAGGAAAAGTGGTGGAAGAACAAGATGGCGAAGCACCCCACGCTTCGAATAAAGATATCCCGGCAAAGGGCCTCCCCGAGAAAAAGGATGGTAAAAAAGAGGTGTCGCTAGAGGAAGCCAGCGAGTTCCTCCGGATAATTCAGCAGAGCGAATTCAAGGTTATCGAACAGCTCAACAAAACCCCGGCCAGGGTCTCGCTGTTGGAGTTGCTTATGAGCTCCGAGCCTCATCGGGCTCTGCTAGTAAAAGTTCTGAACGAGGCCCATGTGGCCCAAGATATCTCGGTAGAAGGTTTCGGAGGGCTGGTCAACAATATCACTGCCAACAACTATCTTGCCTTCGCCGAAGAAGAAATCCCCGCCGAGGGGAGAGGGCATAATAAGGCTTTACACGTATCAGTCAAGTGTATGGACCATATCGTAGCCAAGGTGCTCATCGATAATGGTTCTAGTTTAAACGTGATGCCTAAAAGCACTTTGGAGAAGTTACCATTCAATGCTTCCCACTTAAAACCGAGTTCAATGGTGGTTCGTGCCTTCGACGGCACTCGCCGAGAGGTTAGGGGAGAGATCGATCTCCCAGTACAAATAGGCCCTCACACCTGTCAAGTCACCTTCCAAATAATGGATATTAACCCCCCTTACAGCTGTCTGTTGGGGCGCCCGTGGATCCACTCAGTGGGAGTTGTGCCTTCTACACTCCACCAAAAGCTGAAATTCGTAGTGGAGGGGCACTTGGTCATCGTGTCAGGCGAGGAAGACATCTTGGTAAGCTGCCCATCCTCTATGCCTTATGTGGAAGCCGCAGAAGAATCGTTAGAAACCGCTTTCCAGTCTTTTGAGGTGGTCAGCATTTCCTCCGTGGACTCCCTCTCTGGGCAACCTTGTCTGTCCGATGCAGCAGTAATGATGGCCTGAGTTATGTTGGGGAACGGTTATGAACCCGGGATGGGTTTAGGCAAAGACAAAGGCGACATAACTAGCCTGATAAATACCCAAGGAAATCGTGGGAAGTATGGTTTAGGCTATAAGCCCACTCAGGCGGACATGAAAAGAAGCATCACGGGAAGGAAGAACAGTGGTCAAAGCTCGCGTTGGAGACAAGAAAGTGAAGGAAGCCCGCCCTGCCACATAAGTAGAAGCTTTATAAGCGCGGGTCTGGGAGACAAAGGTCAAGTGGTCGCGATATATGAAGATGATGTTCCAAGTACATTAGATTTGGTACGACCATGCCCTCCTGATTTCCAGCTGGGGAATTGGCGAGTGGAGGAACGCCCTGGCATTTACGCAACGAGCATAATGTAAACCTTTACGGTTTTAAAAGCTCTATAGTTGGGCCTAGGCTTTCGAGTTTTTTTCCTTTTGTTAAGGCTTTGTGTCTTTTGTTTTTGAATTTATAATACAAAGATCTTTCTTCATCTGTTCCTACGTCTCTACCCATTCTCATTCATTTGCATGTTTACTTCTTTTTCTGAAACGACAGATCCGATGACGAGTCCCCCGAAGGTACTAATACCTGGGACCCGCCTATCGACTTCGAGCAAGAAATGAATCAAACGGAAGATGAAGGAAACAAGGATGAGGGACTTCCCCCAGAATTAGAAAGAATGGTCGCCCATGAGGACCAAGAAATGGGGCCTCATCAAGAAGAAACAGAGCTGGTAGACTTAGGAATTGGCAGTGGAAAAAGGGAAGTAAAGATAGGTACAGGTATTACCGCACATATCCGTGAAGAATTAATAATCCTGCTAAAAGACTACCAAGACATCTTTGCTTGGTCATACCAAGATATGCCCAGTTTGAGTCTGACATTGTACAACACCGATTACCTCTAAATCCCGAGTGTTCCCCGGTAAAACAGAAACTGAGAAGGATGAAGCCCGAAACATCCTTGAAGATAAAAGAAGAAGTGAAGAAGCAATTTGACGCTGGATTTCTGGCCGTCGCTCGGTATCCAGAATGGGTTTCCAACATCGTACCGGTCCTTAAGAAAGATGGGAAGGTGCGAATGTGTGTGGATTATCGGGACCTGAATCGAGCCAGTCCCAAGGACAATTTTCCTTTACCACACATCGATATCCTCGTAGATAACACGACCAATTTCGCTTTATTTTCCTTCATGGACGGTTTCTCCGGTTACAATCAGATAAAGATGGCACCCGAGGATATGGAGAAGACTACTTTCGTCACCCTGTGGGGGACGTTCTGTTACAAGGTGATGTCCTTTGGACTCAAGAATGCCGGGGCAACTTATCAACGGGCCATGGTGGCTTTGTTCCATGATATGATGCATCAAGAGATCGAGGTCTACGTGGACGACATAATTGCTAAATCTAAATCCGAGGAAGAACACCTTGTCAACCTGCGGAAGTTGTTTGAAAGGCTTAAGAAATATCAATTAAGGTTGAACCCCGCTAAGTGTACCTTTGGGGTCAAATCAGGGAAATTGCTTGGTTTCGTTGTAAGCCAAAAAGGGATAGAGGTAGACCCCGAAAAGGTGAAGGCTATCCTTGAGATGCCATAACCCCGTACAGAGAGGCAAGTCCGAGGTTTCCTGGGACGCTTGAATTATATTGCCAGATTCATATCACAGCTCACCGCCATTTGTGAGCCGTTGTTCAAACTCTTACGCAAAAACCAAACTGATCGCTGGAATAAGGATTGCCAAGAAGCTTTTGGAAGGATCAAAAAGTGCCTTATGAATCCTCCCGTGCTTATGCCACCAATACCTGGAAGGCCTTTCATTTTGTACATGACAATCTTGGACGAGTCAATGGGGTGTATGCTGGGGCAGCATGACGAATCCGGGAAGAAAGAGCGCGCTGTTTACTACCTAAGTAAGAAGTTCACGACCTGTGAGATGAATTACTCCTTGCTCGAAAGAACGTGTTGTGCTTTAGTATGGGCATCCCATCGCCTAAGGCAGTACATGCTGAGCCATACTACCTGGTTGATATCCAAGATGGACCCGGTTAAGTACATCTTTGAAAAGCCAGCTCTCACGGGACGAATCGCCCGGTGGCAAGTCCTGCTATCCGAGTTTGATATAGTCTACGTCACCCAAAAGGCGATAAAAGGAAGCACCTTAGCAGATTATTTGGCTCAACAGCCTCTTAACGACTATCAGCCCATGCATCCTGAATTCCCGGATGAGGACATCATGGCCTTGTTTGAGGAAAAATTGGACGAAGATCGGGACAAATGGACCGTATGGTTTGACGGAGCGTCAAACATTCTAGGTCATGGCGTTGGGGCAGTGTTGGTCTCTCCGGACAATCAATGTGTACCTTTCACAGCCAGGCTAGGATTCGACTGCACCAACAACATGGCCGAATATGAAGCATGTGCCCTAGCCGTCCAGGCAGCGATTGACTCCAATGTCAAACTACTCAAGGTGTACGGTGACTCGGCATTGGTAATCCATCAGCTGAGAGGGGAATGGGAAACTAGAGATCCCAAGCTGATACCCTACAAAGCCTATATCAAGGAATTGGCTAAGACCTTTGATGAGATCTCCTTCCATCATGTTCCCCGCGAGGAAAATCAAATGGCGGATGCACTTGCTACTTTGGCGTCTATGTTCCAACTAACACCGCACGGGGATCTACCTTACATTGAATTTTGGTGTCGTGGCAAACCCGCGCATTGTTGCCAAGTAGAAGAGGAACGGGACGGAAAGCCTTGGTATTTCGACATCAAGCGATATGTCGTAAGCAAAGAATACCCGCCAGAGATTGCCGACAATGATAAGAGGACATTGAGAAGGTTGGCAGCCGGTTTCTTCATGAGCGGAAGCATACTGTACAAGAGAAATCACGACATGACACTCCTGCGGTGCGTGGATGCCAGGGAGGCAAATCACATGATCGAGGAAATCCATGAGGGCTCGTTTGGAACACACGCCAACAGGCATGCTATGGCCAGGAAGATCCTAAGAGCAGGTTATTACTGGCTTACCATGGAAAATGATTGTTGTGTCCATGTGAGGAAATGCCACAAATGTCAAGCATTCGCAGATAATGTCAATGCCCCACCACATCCTCTGAATGTCATGTCCGCCCCTTGGCCTTTCTCCATGTGGGGAATAGATGTCATTGGGGCCATCGAGCCCAAGGCCTCGAATGGTCATCGCTTCATCCTCGTAGCGATAGATTATTTCACCAAGTGGGTCGAGGCGGCTTCATATACCAATGTCACGAGGAATGTGGTGGTCCGGTTCATTAAGAAAGAGATCATCTGCCGATATGGTTTGCCAAGGAAGATTATCACGGACAACGGCACCAACCTGAATAACAAGATGATGGGGGAAATGTGCGAGGAGTTTAAAATCCAGCATCACAATTCCACACCCTACCGGCCAAAGATGAATGGAGCCGTGGAAGCGGCCAATAAGAATATCAAAAAGATTATCCAAAAGATGACCGTGTCATACAAGGATTGGCACGAAATGCTCCCATTCGCATTACACAGTTACCGAACTTCAGTGCGAACGTCAACTGGGGCAACGCCGTTCTCATTGGTATATGGGATGGAGGCTGTGTTACCGTTTGAGGTGGAAGTCCCGTCATTAAGGATCTTGGCAGAATCCGGATTAAAGGAATCGGAGTGGGCTCAAACGCGCTATGACCAGCTCAACCTCATCGAGGGTAAGCGCTTAACGGCCATGAGTCATGGGCACGTGTACCAGCAAAGAATGAAGAGTGCATTCGACAAGAAAGTACGCTTGCGCAAGTTCCATGAGGGAGAGCTTGTGCTAAAGAAAATGTCCCATGCTGTCAAGGACAATCGAGGGAAATGGGCCCCGAATTACGAAGGGCCTTTTGTTGTGAAGAGGGCTTTCTCCGGAGGAGCCCTGGTGCTTACCAACATGGATGGCGAAGAGCTATCTTCACCCGTGAATTCTGATGTCGTCAAACGATATTATGCTTAGAAGCTGGGGCAATTAGGGATGTCGCTGCATGTTCTTTATCTTTATGCGTTTTCTAGATTTCCCCCAGGGATTTCCTGTCTGTTGTATCTCTCGTTACAATCTTTCAAAGAAATGAATGTGGATTCGAGGCTTTAGTCCTCACGTTAGTTTCAAACCTTGCGTTGATTTGTGATCACCTGAGCCCTTCCGCTCAGTTCATGGGATGCCCCAAGCGCTTAATTAGAATTGAACCTGAACCAACTTTCCCTAAAATTTGCCGCGTTTAAAAACATTCATGCATACGCATACGCATACGCATGCATATTGTTGTGGTAAAACAGGGGCAGGATCATCTTGAGCTACCTTCTGGGGTAGAGACAAAACATGAACAGCAGAAACCAATCAAGGTAAGACAGCGATGCGGTCAAGATTGGCCATGCCAGGTTTCTTACTTGCAGGTACACAGGAACGAATGTAAGTGGGGATGGGGTCACAACCGACTGATCGTCGCCCCTTTCTCCACGCTAAGCAAGCGGAGAACGTCGCTGCAAGGCTGCCCCGTATCCTTTGTATTCGCAGTTTTCTTTTACTTTTTGTTTGTTTTAAAGATAAGTAATCAATGCCTAACTCTAATTTAAGTAAGTTCAAGTTAAGCAAGACGCTAAACCCTAAGGAAGGAGGGGACATGGTCAATATTCCTCTCAAAAAAAAAAAATGCAGGTTAGCTCGCCTGGGCGAGCCACCCCTGCACCAAATTATAAGAATGACGAAAGGGGGGACGTTTTTGCATTCAAAAACTTCTTTTCCCCCCTTTCAAAAGCCATACCCACGGGATTGACGAGTTTGCAGCCCTAGGGTCATCATTTTTCGCGTTTTTTGATTCCGTTTTGCGCTTCTGTTCATCACCAACAAGTAAGTGTTCCATCCCTAAGCTTTCTAGCTTTTCATTAGTGTATTTTGATCTCCTTTTGGTGCTCTAAATTGTGGGAATGTGCTTAAATATGTGGGGCAATTTTGGTTTGTTTTCTTGCTTGATTAGGTTGAATTGGGGGTTTGTATGGGATGGCCCTAGGCCTATAATGCATTTTGAAACAATGGGACATGCCACATTGTCCCCGTTCTCTTGCTATTGATGCCTAAACGCGCGCCCACCAAGTGTTCGGTGAAATGCCTCAATGGCATTAGCGCGTGACTTTTGTAAGGAAACAACCCATGGGGCATTTTGGTTTGCAAATATTTTCTATTTTTTGGGACATGCATTCATTCCCGAAAAAGGCTAGAGTGATTGCCCCACATATATCCTAGGCCTAGGAACCAAAGTTTTTATGCAAAAGAACACAAGAGGAGATGCATGTTGGGTAAAGTTACCCTTTTTTTGGCCAGCAGTCAGCTATGGGCCACGCTACAATATTTTCCCTATGCCTAGATGGTTAGGAATTTTGCTCATCATAAATGTGTAGGTTAGAATAGGTAGCAAAATACCTTTGGCAATTTACACTTTGGGAATGGTAGCAAAATACTTGGATGTATGTACATATAATTTTTGGTAGTCAAAATGTCTCACAAAAATCTATAAATATGTTGCATGTTATGTAAAGAAAATACATTACAAAAATACCTTTTAATTTGAATACAATTTTAGTGAGCAAAAGAAAATATACTTGAATTTGCATGCGGCTTTAGGTAGTAAAAACACTTGAAAAAAAAAAGGGGAGAGCATGAAATGTAGCACCTTATTGTGTAGATAGTCAAGATTCATCATGAAGTTTGTGTATGTATAGGTATTAGAAATACCAAGATGTGCACGTATGCAATTTTTGATAGCCAAAGTGTTTAGAGTATGCATGTATGTGAATCTAGCAAAGGAAATGTGTGTGATGAAGGTAACAAATACACCTTGGAAGTACATGTAAATAATCTAGGTAACGAAGGTGCCTTGATTGTATATGGGTGCATTTTTCTTAGTTATAAGAATGTCTTGTGCAAGTGAACGTTCGTGAAGAAGTATGCGCATAAGCTTGCTCTAAATTTACATTGATGTTTGTATTTATTGGAGGGGGTTGTATGCCATTTTTGTTTTATGGGTAGCATTTCTTGGTAAAAACTAACTTTCCAAATGTTTGCCTTCGTAGGAATGGCCCCGAGGAAGCTTGCCTCAAAGAGGTCCAGGAAGGACAAGGCGGCCGAAGGAACTAGTTCCGCTCCGGAGTACGACAGTCACCGCTTTAGGAGCGCTGTACACCAGCAGCGCTTCGAGGCCATCAAGGGATGGTCGTTTCTCCGGGAGCGACGCGTCCAGCTCAGGGACGACGAGTATACTGATTTCCAGGAGGAAATAGGGCGCCGACGATGGGCATCACTGGTTACTCCCATGGCCAAGTTCGATCCAGAAATAGTCCTTGAGTTTTATGCCAATGCTTGGCCAACAGAGGAGGGCGTGCGTGACATGAGATCCTGGGTAAGGGGTCAGTGGATCCCGTTTGATGCCGACGCTATCGGCCAGCTCCTGGGATATCCGTTGGTGTTGGAAGAGGGCCAGGAATGTGAGTATGGCCAGAGGAGGAACCGGTCTGATGGGTTCGATGAGGAGGCCATCGCCCAGCTGCTATGTATACCGGGGCAAGATTTTGCCCGGACTGCTGCAGGGAGGCGAGTGCGAATCATGCGCACCAACATGACCACCCTGACCCAGATATGGATGACGTTGCTCCTCAGCAACATCCTGCCCAGTGATCATAATTCTGACCTTCCCCTGCCGAAGTGTCAGCTGGTGTACGCCATCCTGACGCGGATGAGCGTCCATGTGGCTCAGTTAATCGCTGATGCCATTTATATTTTTGCAGGTATGGCGCCTACCAGGCATCCTTTGGATCCAGATAAGTCCAACAGGGCCCTGGGATTTCCCTCGCTGATCACAGGACTCTGCCAGTCATTCGGAGTCCCTGTTGCACCTACCAAGGTAATTCGGCCGCCCATCACCCGGGCTTTTATCGAGAAGTACTGTACCCAGAGACAGGCTCAGGGTGATGCTCCACAGGCCGCAGGCGCGCCACCACCACCTCATCAGGCTGGCCAGGCTGGGGCATTTGACATGGAGCAGTATTTACGGCATTTGGTTCGCCAGCAGGCAGCCAACCACCGGGCACATGTGCAGACCCATGATTGTCTGTACCAGATGAGCCTCAGCATGCAGAGCCAGGGCTTCGCTTCTTTTTCATGCCCTACTCCAGACCAGTTCAGGGCAGAGGTCGCATGGCCCGGAGATTGGCCCGAGGCCCAAGCAGGAGAGGCACCCCCAGAAGCTCCCGGCGGTAGAGAAGAGGCCCACGAGGAAGAGGAGATGGCCGATTTGCTTGACTTCTTGGGAGGGAGTGGAGATACGTGACTGGGAGATCCCCAGATTCATGTTTTCTTTCATATTTCTTTTATCATTTTTTATGCTATGTTATTGTTTTGACTTGAGAGACTAATGTTTGTTTTTGTTGTTTCGATTGTCATTTGTACAGCGCATACATTTTTGTTTAGATTGTTGCGTTAGTGTTTATATATCATTACTATCGATGATGTTTGAAATTCTGGAACCGTGTAGAGTTCTTCGTTTAGGAACATCGTCCAAAAAATATATATGTAAAACAAACAAAAATCATGATAAAAGTAAAAATAGAAAAGAAAAAAATGAAATGAAGAAGAGAACAAAAGAGAAAAGAAAAGAGCAAGTAAAGAAAAAGAGAGCAAATAAGGAAAAAGAAAGCAAGTAAGAAAAAGGTGGAAAAAGAGAAAATAAGTTGTCTAGCTAAAAACCGACATGCTTTTGGAAAGAGATGATTTCCAAACTTTTCTATGAAAAAAATTCATTGATCATAACCAATTTTTGAAAAATGTGTCTACACCTAAAGGGTGAATGCTGTAAAATTTCCCCGGACGCCCGAAATGGACTAGGATAAATGCATAAATTGATAAAAGAGCATATTTTGGAAATATTGGGTTGACTAAAATAGAGGAAATGAATCCTGAGCCCTAGCATCACATGACCATAAAAATTTGACGCTTGAGTGTCCGCATACGTGCATGCATGACCAGTTTTGCGTGAAGTTTCCAAATCATCATTTTTGCATTTGTGTCATGGAGATAATGTGGGGCATCCCTTTTATCCTTGAACCAAACCAAACCCTGACATGTATCATGTCTACCCATTCTACAAGCTTTGAGCCAAAATCCTGACTCACCATAAACCTTGACCCAGGGTGAGAATGCCAATCCTTACCCTCGGAAGCAAAAAAAAAAAAGAGAAGAGAAGGAAAATTTCCAATCAAAGGAAAAAAGAGAAGGAAAATTTCCAATCAAAGGAAAAAGGAAAGGAAATTCCCAATCAAAGAGTGGGAGAAAGCAAAAATAAAAGAAAGAAAATTCCCAATCAAAGAATGGGAGAAAGAAAAAAAGAGAGAAGTAAAAGAGAAGAAAGCTCCTGGTCAGAGAAACCAGAAGAAATGTGCCGAGAGGTCCTTGGACCAGACAATATCTGAACAATACAGAATTGTCACCAAATGAATAAAAAAGAAGGAAAGGAAACCACGACCTAAAATGGTCTCCCCCCTTTAATTGCCAACCAAAATCTTGTGCGCCCCGCACTAAACAAAAACAGAAAAGGGAAAAGCCAACCAAAAATCAAAAGCCAAAAACACACAAAAGCCAAAAAAAAAAAAAAAAAAAAACCACCAAAAGGACCCATTCCCAAGGGAAGTCCTATTGATTCATGATCACGCATGTAATTTTTTATTTGATAGGAAATAATTTGCAAAGTCAAGTCATGACATATCTATGATTCGGAATTAGGATGAAACACTTACCTGTGCGAGATTGATACACTTTGAGTGATTTTCTTCTATTTTTGTCGAACCCAGTGTTTCCTCTAAATGGTCATTTAGAAACGAAATGCTAACATCCAAAATCTCAGTTAAGGTTATGGGGGATTTCATCAGCAGACTCTCCTTCCCCGGTAAACGCATTGTTTTTCACTCAAAAAAAAAAGCGTATGCTGCTCTAATCAGTTGGAATATTTATCTCTTTACTAAAGCATGTTGGCATTTTAGCGAAGAAAACACCGAGACTTTTTCAAGTCTCACAAGTTGTCCAGAACTACGTAGGTCTGAGTTCCTCATTGGAGGATACGTAGGAGCAAGAGCCTCGCTTTTGTCGACCGCACCGCTTTTGTTATCATGATCCAAGAGCTGGTAGCTCGCGGAGATACCTTACGGTTATCCGCACCCTTTTGTCATCCAGAGGCGACGGGCCCGATGACAAGCAGAGACAAAATTTGGTCATTCTGCACCCTTGTGTCATCTAGAGGCGGCGGGCCCGATGATACGCGGAGATACCTTACGGTTATCCGCACCCTTTTGTCATCCAGAGGCGGTGGGCCCGATGACAAGCAGAGACAAAATTTGGTCATTCTGCACCCTTGTGTCATCCAGAGGCGGCGGGCCCGATGATACGCGGAGATACCTTACGGTTATCCGCACCCTTTTGTCATCCAGAGGCGGCGGGCCCGATGACACGCGGAGATACCTTACGGTTATCCGCACCCTTGTGTCATCCAGAGGCGGCGGGCCCGATGATACGCGGAAATACCCGAGTGGTTATCCGTATAAACATTCTTTTGCTATCTATAAGACAGAACTCTTGATAGCATGCAGAGACTGACATAGTCTTCTGCACCTTTTGTTCCTCCGGGAACAACAAGTCATTTACATGCGGAAATTTTATGGTCACCCGCGACTCTCGTCAACCGAGAGGAGCGAAATTAGTGTCATACACTAATTTTCGTCCGGGGACCTTTGCTTGATGACATGCGACCTTTCTTTGGTCCTTGTGAGGTGCTTGGCACCCATCATTAGGCAATTGGTGAAATTCCGGGAATGACAAGTCATTTACATGCGGAAATTTTATGGTCACCCGCGACTCTCGTCAACCGAGAGGAGCAAAATTAGTGTCATACACTAATTTTCGTCCGGGGACCTTTGCTTGATGACATGCGACCTTTCTTTGGTCCTTGTGAGGTGCTTGGCACCCATCATTAGGCAATTGGTGAAATTCCGGGAACGACAAGTCATTTACATGCGGAAATTTTATGGTCACCCGCGACTCTCGTCAACCGAGAGGAGCGAAATTAGTGTCATACACTAATTTTCGTCCGGGGACCTTTGCTTGATGACATGCGACCTTTCTTTGGTCCCTGTGGGGTGCTTGGCACCCATCATTAGGCAATTTGTGAAATTCCGGGAACAACAAGTCATTTGCATGTGGAGATTTTATGGTTACCCGCGACTCTCGTCAAATCGAGAGGAACGAAATTAGTGTCTTATCTTTACTTTCCTTTTATCTCCAATAAAAGACAAGTAAAGAGGGGCAACTGTCATACCCTAATTTCGTCCGGGGACCTTTGCATGATGACATGCGACCTTTCTTTGGTCCTTGTGAGGTGCTTGGCACCCATCATTGGGCAATTTGTGAAATTTCAGGACATGCCGGAAAACCAAAAAAATATTGATGCACAATCCGTAAGTTTCCATGACACACCGGAAATCAAATGGAAGCATCGTTGCATAATTAAGTGAGGTTCCGTAACATTCCGTAAGTCAAAAAGGGGATGATTATGTAATCCGCAAGGTTCCGTAACATTACGGAAAGAAAACAAGTATCGTTACGAAATTCGTAAGTTTCCGTAACTTTACGAAAAAAGAATCACCAAAAAAAGCAGAGGGGGTGTACTTAGTAAAAATGGGGGTGCAAATAGCACCCAGGCCCACTTGGGCCCTCCAGAATATTCCTCCAGAAGGCTGTTGCTTCTGGAGGAAGCAACCTGGCTTGCCTGGGCGAGCTGGGCGGCAACCACCTCCCCTATTTTGCTATAAATAGGGGAGGAAGTGAAGAAGAAAAGGGTTCAGCCCCTTTGGCACTTCTCTCTCTTTCGAATTTGCTTGGAAAAATTGTTTCCGTGAAGAAAATCTAAGCCGAGGCGCTTCCGAAACGTTTCCGTAACGTTTTCCGTGAGGAATTTCGCGAAGGTTTTCGACCGTTCTTCGACGTTCTTCATTCGTTCTTCATCGTTCTTCGATCTTCAATGGGTAAGTACCTCAAACCAAGCTTTTTGATTCATTCTATGTACCCGTAGTGGTCCACATTGTGTTTCGTGCGTTTTTATTCTCGTTTTGTTTACTTTTTATATCCCCTGTTGACGTGCTTAAGCCATTTTACTTAAGTCATTTCTCGCTTAACTTAAAAATAAAAATCAATTTCCACCGAACGTTTGAATTGTATTATCCGTTAACTTCGGTTAAAATAAATTCCGACCGTTCGGTCGTGCCGTAACCACGTTGGAAATCAAAAAAGAGGTAAAAAATAATATAATAATAAAAAAAACATCTTTTAGCAAAATAAAGCGGAAAATCAATCGGACGTTTTCTCTTTGGGATTTCTCATTCTTAATCGAATTGATTAATAACTAAAGTGAAACTAAGGCTAAAATCAACTCGCCTAGTCAAGCTCGTCCATAAAAATAGGCTTTTGAAGTTTGTCATTTCAATTTCTCACTAAGTAAAATGGATCATTTTTAAGGTCCAACGCCTTAAAATGATCACCACTTAAGTAAAAAAGAATCACTTGATAAGAAAGAACTACGTAGGTCTGATTTCCTCATCGCAAATTGAGAAATACGTAGGAGCAAAGGGAAACACCCTTGTCGACCACAAAAAGAGAAAAAATATAAAAAGGATATAAAGGATATAAGGACATAAAAGGGAACATAAAAATGAAAGTCATGTTTGCACATTCGATTAAAGGCTGCCGTCCCTTGGGACGGACGTGTGGGGTGCTAATACCTTCCCCGTGCGTAAATACAACTCCCGAACCTTTTCACTTAAAAGTTCGTTGATCGCGTCTTTTCCGGTTTTTCCGACGTTTTCCTCAAATAAACGTTGGTGACGACTCCGCGCGTATTCCTTTCGTGGAACACGCCTCCCGCGAGTCTCGCGTCGCCCTCCTGCCGAAGGGTAGGTTGCGACAGGCATGTCTAATGCAGAGAGACAAAGTCACAGACACAGATGTAGGTTTATGTTATCTTACATTACCATCTTCGTCAAGAAGAATATTTTTAGGCTTAAGATCCCTGTGGGTTATATCATTTGCATGAAGATAAGAAACAACACAAATAATCTCTGCAGCATAGAAGCAAGCCAAATCTGCCCTGACAAAAGTTGAATGTATAAGACTGCTAGCTATTAAGAATTTGATAACATGGGCACAAAATGCAGGTTATAATACCTAAATAGGCCTTGGTGATAGAGCTGAAAGAAAAGGTGGACACCATTGACAAAATCAAGCACAAGATAAATCCTGTATTTGGTTTGTAAGTCCAACATTAGTTGTCATTATACAAATATGCTAGTATTGTCTGGACATTACTAGGAATGCATATCTGATCTGCACATTACTTTGAATGCATATTAGATACACACAACAAATGAATTGTCCAGCTTTGCCAATAGATCAGTTTTAGATTTTACATATTCAGCATGGTTTCTCTACATGATCTTATCCTTTCACATGACCTTCATAGCATATATTTGAGAAGTACCAGCCCTCCTTACCCGATACACCTTACCAAAAGCACCTTGCCCAACAACCTTCAACACTTCAAAATCCTGAACACCAATACTCTGATTATTCAGACAGTAATTACAGAAATGTAAATTATTTTCCTCTACTACAACGTTATTAACAAAATGTTCCTTAAGTTCTTCATGTGAATTATCTTATCATAATATAGTTCAAGTTAAAGAAAATTAAATGAACATAATAAAAAAATAGGAAACAGTAGAAAATTACCAAGCACAATCAACAAAAGCTACTATAGCAATACAATGTAATTGATACTTCAGAGGAAAAATGGGTCCATACTCCCATTGAAATTTGATATTTTGACGCACCAACCATATTGTAAGATAAATAAAAAGAATTAATTAGTTAAACATTTCAAAAAAACATATAAAAAAAATTAAATATTCAAATCAAAATGAATGAATGTACTTCTCCAACTTGATTTTTGTTCTTGTGATTAAGGCTGTCAACAGGACTACCAAAATTCTTAGGTTGACAATAAGCTGCAAAATGCCAAGTGTGCCAGTACAAAAAACACTTATCCTATCGACACAACTACACATTGCAAATACAAAGCATTGTGGTAGGACTTTGGTGTAGACAAATAGTAATAAAAGAATATATATTATTGCTGAAATAAATGTCATTTATTTACCAAAGTTGTTTACAATGTTAACGATAAAAATGTTACATTGCAAACAATTTCGTCCTATGTCATCTAAATCTTTCTAAATGTCATGTTTTTAACTTGTAAAAAATATGTTGCCCATTTTTTGCAAAGTGTTGTCATGGCCTCAATGTCTAACTCTGTTCCATCAGAAAACCACTACAAATTTTAAAATGATCAAATTAGTCACGTACATGAAACACTAAATTATAAATTGATACCAAACTAACAATTAAAACTTGTTATAGTAAATATACCTTGTTCCATTCATTCTTCAAGCCCCCGCTGATTATGTTCCACATCCAATGCATGACATAATATCCACACTCAGCCTCTAGTTTGAACATGACTCTAAATTCAATATGAAATATATTTAACATGTTCTACTTACAAAGTTACAAAATGTCACTAATTCGAAACACCTATTCATTAAATAAAGACTAACCTTTGTTTCAATCCAACGAGGTACGGGTTGATCCGATTTACCTTCCAAACTAGTGGTTAATGTCTTCATTGCACTAGTTAAAAAAAAACTTAAACGTATATAACATCAAAATTCTGTTTACATATCCTACAATTGTTATACAATAAATGAATTATAATTTTAAACATAACCTGTTAATTGTAGCTTTGATGTTAACATCAGGCTTCTTACGCAAAGAACAAAACCAAACAATAGTATTGTCCCATGGACACACAACAACAAGCTTCCATTGTGCCCTAAAGTCCAGAACTATAATTAGGTACGTATAATGCAAATATTTTTTTGAACGTACTAGTTATATTTTACATATTGATTCAAGTAAGCTCCTAAGTATGCTTCTCGTTGTGATTCCTTCACCCATGTTTTAATGTAATGTTGAAATTTTTGACATCTATCCTTTGCATTGTGTATAAACTGAGGCTCAAGGAAACCATACATTGAACCATGACCTAAGCTTGTACTCCAGTCATCCATAAACTTATTTGGAACATTTCACATGAATATTGTTAATCATATATCATAAGGAATATTAGTTATGAGTTAATAAAAAAGAGATTGTGTAATTCAATTTACTTACATCATCCGCAACTGTAGTATAGATATGTTCAAACATTTGTCACCTGATATTATTTCAGTTACATCTGCATGTATAATGAAGAAGGATGCTTGTACATTAGGAATACCAAATTTTGTCTCATCCCACGACAACTCAACAAGCTTCTAGTAAACATCAAACAAGTTCTTAATCAATTCTCCCAATGGATCAACTCTAGTAACTATATTGGACCTTTCAAAAGCTCCAATCGGTTTTGGCACACGATTATGTGAATCCTATATGGTTAATGAAAATAACAATTAGGCTAATTTTATGAAACAATTTTTAACAATGTTAGATTCACTCAATACATACAGAGGGAAAAAATACCTCATCAGATACAGGTTTTACTAGATGTATCACTCATCCAATGAATGTGTGAAGGGCCTTCCTGACATACTAAATCTCTGATGTCGGAAAAGGGACCCGAGCATCACCATCGTAAACTGTTGTAACACTCACCCTAAGCACATTATTTGAATAAGGGACATTGTGTATGGTGGTCACACTATCATACACTTTTCCCAAGGCCACTAGGTGTGTACATTGATCACCTACTATGTACAAGCCCACACTAGCCACATCAACTCCAGAAGACTCTTCACCTAATGGATTTGCAGCAGTTTCAGCAAAGTTTCAGCAAAGCTCCCCTTGGTGCTCACACGTGCAACTAATACTTGTATATCCGACGCCTCAACGTGGGGTGGGTGTTGTGATTCCATTTGGGATAACTTAATTTTTATTGCCTTCTTCAACCCTTGTTTCATTATCTCCAAACTGAGTTTGTTTTCCTCTTCTACTTCTCTCCTCCATGCTTCATTCAGGTTTTTGTTTTCCTCTTCTACTTCTCTCCTCCACTCTTCCTTTAGGTTTCCGATGATGTTAACTAATTGTTGTGGGCTAATTGATGTAAGGGAAGTGTTGGAGCAACGTGAGGCATGTTCAAAGTACTGGCTGATTATGACACCAGTCCCCGCTACACGAACACGGCCTAGATGCTCCGGTCGGCCAATAGCAGTATTCAATATATCATCACGACCATCGAGAACAAAGCTGCCATGCATCATCTGTTCTTGTAAAGAGTCTTGTAACAAGAGCAACATGGATTTAGATTTCAACTTAGGTTCTTATTATACAAAAAATAAGGCTTCAAATTCAGCCTTAACATGAACTCACAGTTTTGTCAGATATTTCTTGTGCCACTGTAGATGTCATATGCCCTTATCACTTTGTGTGGGCCATCTTCCACTTCACATGCCTTGCAATAAGGGATGGAAGGTCACAATCATTGCTGGATCCTCAGTAAACTCAGCTTGTTGTTGTTGTGTCTTCCTTTTCTCGTCCATGAGTTTTTTTTTTCTTGAGAAGATTCTAACTCCCATGAGACAGTAAGTGGGGACAGTCATTGTATTTTTTAATTTCTAGAGCCTTTTTTCATATTCCCTGTGATAAATTATAAACAATTTCCACAAATTAATTAACTTAAGAAACATAATTGAAATCAAATTTAAAGAAAAACCTATTTATATCAAACGTGCCAATTAGGGGTTTGGTAGCTTTATGCAAATTCATCCCAAGTTTCTTGTTCCAGACCATACTTAACAAAAAGATCATGCTTTTGTTGACCCTCATTGTCAGCATATACGTATTTAGTGGTGAGGGAAGACTTAAATTGCCTCCATCTAGTGGTGACTGTTGACATCTCCTTCTTCCTGGCATTCGAACCTTTAGGGATATCAAAATTTCCCTACAATCAGAAATTGTTATATAACAGTTACTCCATCATGACCTTTTCAACTTAATTAAACAAAATGAAATACAAATGGTTAGTTAATTGCACTTACCAAAATGTCATCCCATATTAGGTTCTATAGAGATTCTGGAAAATTTTCCAATTGGAATGGACAATAGGAATTTTTTCTCATGTTACGACCCCCAGATAACTATGGAACGTTTCTTTATAAGGGATTGATCCTCTCCCAGTGGTAGGATTGACGTTAACCATTGGTTGTGGCTGATCTAAGCTTCTGATAGTCAACCGTCTCAGTTGGGTGGATTGTTTACTCCTCCTAGACATAGCCTTCGAAGGAGCAGCTAAATGTGGAGGGGACCTTGGGAGTGTTGCCAAGAGTCTGCGTAAACACTACTACAAAATGATGATTCAACATCATTGCATCCATGTTTGTTATCGGAAAACCAATGTAGTAAAACATGCGGTGGCATTTTTGAAATTAAAACAAACTATTTTAAGGCGTTAACGATGATTTTTATAAAACCGCCTTTGATGTGAATGTTATAAAGGCAGTTTTATAAAAACCGTCTTTGTTTCTAACTTGACTACTACGGTATTTTAAAAACCATCTTTGAAGTCATCAGATTTAAATTCGATTAATTTTCTCTTTTTACTCTTTGTATGTGCCTTTAATTTACTCAGTCTCACCCTTCACTCCGTCGTGAGCTCTATAGTCTGCCACAAGCTCTATTGTCGTTTGTCATTCTCATTCTCTTTCTTACTCGGTATCAACAACTAGCGCATCCCCTCTAATGCTTCCAGCTGCCTCCGACCGTCGTGCACTAAGTACCAATATTGTCTTGATGCTCCTAAATTTTTTTTCGTGCTCCCTCATTTGTTATAGTTTTCATTCATACATGTCAGTGTCTGCAACATGCTTATGAATTTGTTGACATTGTGAATTTGTGTTTGTTTAAACCCTACATATACTGAGTTTTAAGTAGAAATCCCTTTTTTGAATATATTGTTGGCATCTTAGCTTTGTACAATGCATGTGATTGATTAAAAACAACGTCAAAACCTATTGAAGGAATGAATGTGGTGGATATCAGGCATGGATTTTATATTGTAAAGTTTGATTTATGTGGGGGTGACCTATAAGGGGGAGGTTCAAAACAAGTTTATGCAACATTGGGCTAGAATATTATTGATCATGTTTTTTGTTGGATGATATGTATGTGAGTAATAATACATAAAAAGGAAATGATTTATCATGAGCAAAAATTACAAAATTGCCATATACTAAATAGTTCTCAGTGCCTCACCCAAACAAAATGGATCTTTCACGACAAACATAGAACCATTCGATACTACAACATCCACCCAAAATCTCAAGCTCAAACTTCATTTCACATTTCTATTAGTACTAGCTAGCTACTCAAATAATTAAAACTACTAAATTCATATGGATTACAAATATAAACTCCTTCATCAAATAGAAAAGGAAAGCATTGTGATTATTTACAGATAGGAAACATCATAACAATGAAACTACTTCATTGAGCAATCCTCCGGAATGCTTTCTAAAGCTGGCCTCCAAGAATTTATGCCCCTAGCATTTTTTTCAACCTCAAATACCCTTTTGTCTCTCAACATCATATTGCTTGGTAACAGCTCCAACGAAGTCTGCTGAGAATCATTCTCATTCCTATCTCTCAGCATCCTCTTCAATTCTTCCTTAGTCACCACAAGACTAATCCTCATAGCCCCACTTGTAGAATCACCATGATGAAAGGAAAATGTTATCGCAAAGGGGGCTATGTGATCTTTGATCATTATCTTGCAATCCAACCATGGGTGCCATATTTTTGTCTCCTTGTAAGTGAATATTGACAACACAATGGTATAGATTTGTTTTTCCTAATTTGGGAACGAAGTTGTATGAAGAGAATGTCCTATTGGCCCTTAAAACAAAGGTGGGTAGACCAATTAATGTGAGGAGTGAAATGTAAGAGATCAAACTTGTACACTTATAATTCATGTTTTACCAATTAATCAATTCAGTTAGCCTAAGTAGACCCTTTCAATTTTTGTTTGCCTAGATCAACTTTTACTGTTCTATATATAGCAAGTAAATATTGTTACTTGTTGCATTAATTAATTGGAGAATCTATGATTGTGCTGATCCAGCCAGCAGTTATTTCTTAGGTAATCTAATCTAATTAAAACTCTAAAAGAAATTAACTCCATATCGTGTTAGTAAATGCCACTATCCAATAAAACTCTAGAAGGTTATACATGCCAAATAATAGAAGAAAAATGTGTCACAACCTACCCTTCGGCGGAAGGGCGACACGAGGCTCACGGGTGCATCTCCCAAGGAAGGAAAACTTGCGGAGTTGCCACCAAAGTTTATTTGAGGAAAATGTTAGAAAAACCAAAAAGTGGGCCTACGAATTTTAAGAATAAAATATTTGGGAGTTGTTTTTACACACAGGGAAGGTATTAGCACCCCACGCGTCCGTCACAAGGGACGACAACCTTTAATCAAATGTGCAAAATCATGACTTCAATTTTATTTTATTTTCCCTTTTTTTATGTTTTTATCTTTTCGGGGGTTGACAAAAGCGGGACTTTTACTCCTACCTATCCTCGATTGCGATGAGGAACTTAGACCTACGTAGTTCTTTTGAAAGCAAGAAAGTTATGTGGGGTATTTGATGCAATCCTCCCTAGGAAGGGACCAATCACTAGAACCATGAGCAAGAGGCTCCAAGAAGATTGGGCTAGAGCTGCTGAAGAAGGCCCTAGGGTTCTCATGAACCTTAGGGTAGATTTCTGTGCCCATGGGCCAAGGTTGGGTCCAATTATCTTTGTACATATTAGACTAGGATGTCATTATATTTGGTCCTTGTATATAGGGCTCCATATTGTAGGTAGGGTACCCTAGAAATATAGGATTTTTCAGCCCTTGTATTTTTGGGCACCTAGACTAGTTTTTGTATTAGGGGTAGTTTTGTAATTTCACATGCACTAAGTGGATATTTGATGTGTGTGGTTGGAAATAAATTTAATTGAATTGGTAGAAGCCCAATCCAATTAAATTTTAGAGGGGGAGGTGAGCATTTGCTTACTACACCTCATTGCCACATCATATAGTCACACTTTGTGCATGTCCTTCATGCTTTTCATGCCTCATGACACCTAAGCACACTCAGTGGAGAATCTTGTAATTGATCTTGGATTAGTGGGCTGAACCATAACTAAAATTCACTAATCATAATTAGTGAAATTTTGGCTCCAAAGTTTGGCTCCACAAATTCAATTTCAAATTCAAGTGAAATTTGAATTTCCCTCCAATTTTGTGTGACACTTAGGCTATAAATAGAGGTCATGTGTGTGTATTTTTTTCAACTTTGATCATTTGAATATTAACTTCAGATTTCAGAGCTCCTTTTGAGCACAAAATTTCGTGCTCTTCTCTCTCTCTCCCTTCATTCATCTCCTTCTTCCTCCAAGCTCTTATCCATGGCCTCCTATGGTGGTGAGCTTCTTCTAGACTCATCTTCTCCTTGAAGTGGCGTCTCCTCTCTCTCTTCCTTCTCCATTCCGCTGCCATTTATCTTCCAAGAAGCAAAGGAATCCATTGATGAAGAAGATCCTAGGCCTACAAGCTCCAATGGAGCTTGCACCATGTGGTATCAGAGCATCTTCATCTAGGTGATGTTCTTTTGCTTCCTCTATCTTTTTATTCGGTGAATTCTCTTTAATTCCTTGTTCTTCATCTTATTCTCCATGTATATCCTCCATTGTCTTGTGGTTTGGTGCTGTTTAGAGTAGATTCAAAAAAAAATAAACCGATTAAATCTTAGATCTACACTTGTTCTTGCATTTCTATGGTTCAAATTTTGTAGATCTACTCTTGAATCTTGTTTTTGTGTTGATTTTAGGTTCTATCATTTTTCATTCATAATATTCTTGTGCTGAACCTTTAGATCTAAATTTTGTTCCAAAATATTGATTAGAAAAAAAAAACACAAAAATCTAAGTGTAAATCACTTAATCCATGTTGTCTTAGAGTCATGTTTAGTCATAGTAATTGTCACATTATGCTCTAAGTTTGTGTTGAATTTTTATTTTGTTTTTTGAATTCTAGATACATTTTTTCATGTATTCTTGTCATTCTTAGCCTATCTTTTGAATTTTGAGTCTAATTCATGCATGTTATTTAGTTCATAACATGTTCTAAATCAATTCCTAGAAGTAGTCTTGTTGTTGAACTCTTTTTTGTTTTCTAAGATTCCTACATGATGCCTATGATGAAGTTGAGATGTGGTGTTGAGTTGTGGCTGGATTTGTGAATCAAATAAGTCTTAAGCTCTCTTGAATTGTGTTATTCAAGATAATTGAGCATAAGCAAACACAAATTGTAACTATCCAAGCCTTAAGCAACATAAACACTACTCTTGATTTCTAGGTTGAAATCGCTGGTGCAGGCAGCTTGAACATACAAAAGTGTATAAATTACTGGGAATTGGTCACTACGTTTTTTGAGCTGAAACTTTTACTGAATTTTTTAGACATCTGGACCAAAATTATAAAAAAAGAACCAAGCGATTTGGATTAAAGGAAAAATAAAGAAAAATCTCACAAGTTGGCAGAAAAATCAGTGTCCAGGAAAAAAAAAAGTGAAAGGAAAGTGTGCTTGTTGTTTTGTCTCAAAATTTGTTCTATAATTGGTGCCTATTTTATACCAATCCTAGTTCTGAAATTTGAATTGAAAATTATTGTGAAAACAAGTGCCAAAACTAGAGGTTTCTTGAGTCTTTTTTTTTTTTTAGTTTTTCTACTCTACTCTAGAGCCATTCTAGGTTTCTCTTTGAGTCCTAGCTTGCTTTTTTGTGCTTTCCATTGCTTTAATTGTTGAATAATCCTTGGAAATTTGTCTTGTTAAAACTCTATTGGTTTAGCTTTCATTTCATTTTTTTTGTCTTTGGTTATTGCTTGTCTCTTTGTTTCCTTGCTTGTGAGTTGCCATATAGGGAATTGGAAAGGAGGATTGGTGCCATATCTTGAAGAATTTGAGTCAAGAAGCAAGGGGCCAACCACCTTAAGAGCTATTGGACTAAGAAGCACTCCAAATTGAGTGAAACACTAAAGAGAGAATAGCCACCACAATTGAGGACTTTTTTCTTTGTAATTTTGTAATTGGCAATTTGCTTTGCTTTCAAATTTTGTAACAAAAAGGCCTTTCATTGGAAGTAAGTTGGGAGCCTCCGCTAGGTCACCCTACTTCCATTTGTGTGTAATAATTTTAGGCAATTTTCCCTTAGGATAGTGAGTGTTTTGTTGGGAACCTTAAATGAGGTCATCCAAACACTCTTAGGATCCGCCTAGTTTGCATTTCTTGCACTTTAATTTCTTGCTTACTTTCATAGCTTATTTCCTTTACCCTCCATTGTCAAACCGCCTAGATAGCTTTCCTTTTACCAATTAGTTTTTACCTTATCTTTCACACCTTTTTTTAGTGTTTATTTTGGCTAGTTTCAACCATAGTTTCTTTTACCTTTTTTTCAAACCCCCAACAAGAAAGAACCATAACTTAGGAACCAACATGAGTCTTCATTCTTCATCTAGTGTTAATGGTGAGGGTTCTACTCCTAAGGACCCCTTTTATAAGATATTAGATGAGTTGAGATCCCTTAAGTTGTGGAAAGAAAAACAAGAGAGAAAAGAAAAAGGTAAAAAAAGAGTGGAAGAAATAAGTCAAGATGAAAGAGAGAAAATAAGAGAGGAAGAAAGAAGAAAAATAATGAAAGAAATGAAAAGAGAAAAACATGCCTCCTATAGTAGTCATGACTCTTGCAAGAGTTTAAGTGAAGAACTTAGCGACTATTATAGAGGGCGTCATAGTTCACATACTAAACATCACTCCCAAAGAAGAGAAAAGGATAGAAGGCCTCAAGAGGTTAACATTAGCCTCCCATATTTCCACGGAAAAGATAATGTTGAGGCCTACTTAGATTGGGAAATGAAGGTTGAACAACTCTTTGCTTGCCATCATAATAGTGAAGAGAGAAAAGTTCCATTGGCTACCCTTAGCTTTCAAGGGTATGCCCTCTATTGGTGGACTTCCCTTGTTAAAGAACGAAGGATTCATGAGGATCCTCCAGTAGAGTATTGGAATGATCTTAAGAGTGCCCTTAGGAAGAGGCACATTCCCTCCTACTATGAAAGGGAGCTTATGGACAAGCTCCAAAGGCTTAGACAAGGGAGTATGAGTGTTGAAGAATATAGACAACAAATGGAACTACTCCTTTTAAGAGCTGGACTTAGGGAGGAGGAAAGAACAAGCATAGCTAGGTTCCTTAGTGGGCTCAATATGGAAGTGAGGGACAAGGTTGAACTCCTTCCATATAGGGACCTAGATGAGCTAGTCCAACTTTGTATAAGAGTGGAGCAACAACTTAAAAGAAAGCCTTCTTCAAAATCTTATGGCTCTCACTCTTATCCAAGGAAGGACCAAGCCCATGGAATTTTAGGGGCTGCACCTTCAAAACCCAAGGAAGATAAGGGTAAGACCATAGAGAAATACACCCCTAAGACTAGTTCCCAAGAAAGGACTAGCAACATTAAATGCTTCAAATGTCTTGGGAGAGGTCACATTGCCTCTCAATGCCCCACAAAGAAAACCATGATCATGAGGGGTCAAGACATTTATAGTAGTCAAGAGGAGACTACTTCTTGCCCTTCCTCTAGTGGAAGTGAAGATGAAGTAAGGGGTGAAGAGTCTAGTGAGGAAGTCTACCCTCATGAAGAAGGTGACCTCTTAATGGTTAGAAGGCTCCTTGGAGGTCAATCTTGTGATCTATCTCAATCCCAAAGAGAGAACATCTTTCATACAAGATGCAAAATTTTAGATAAAACTTGTTCTCTCATTGTGGATAGTGGATCTTGTTGCAATTGTTGTAGCACAAGATTAGTTTCCAAGTTGAACCTCACTATCATTCCCCACCCAAAACCTTATAAACTTCAATGGCTCAATGAGCAAGGGGAAATGATAGTTAACCAACAAGTGAAGGTACCTTTCTCCATTGGGACATATAAGGATGAAGTTAATTGTGATATAGTTCCCATGGAGGCAGGACATATTCTTTTAGGAAGGCCGTGGCAATTTGATAGGAAGATCATTTATAATGGCCTAACTAATGAGATTAGCCTCACCCATCTTGGCACTAAATTTGTGTTGCATCCTCAAACACCTTCACAGGTGGCCAAAGATCAACTAACTATGAAAGATAAGAGGGATGAGGAAGAAAAATTAGAAAAACAAAAGAAAAAGAAGGATAGTAAGGTCTTGTCTTCAAAGGCCAGGGGGAAGGAAAAAGAGGGAAAGGATTCCTCCAAGAAGATTGTTAAGAAGGAAAATCATTTTGCAACAAAAGGTGATATTAAAAGAGCACTCCTTCTTAAACAATCTTTCTACCTTCTCCTATCAAGGGAAACATCCCTTAGCACTGCCACAATTCCTACATTTGAGACCTTACCCCCAAAGGTCCAAGAACTCTTACATGAATTTGGTGATATATTTCCCAAAGAGATACCCCCTGGGCTACCTCCTTTAAGGGGAATAGAACACCAAATAGATTTAGTCCCAGGAGCAAGCCTTCCTAATAGGCCAGCCTATAGGACTAACCCTCAGGAGACTAAGGAGATAGAGTCTCAGGTTAAAGAATTGTTGGAGAAGGGCTGGGTCTAAGAGAGCCTAAGCCCATGTGCTGTGCCAGTGTTGTTGGTGCCCAAAAAGGATGGTACGTGGAGGATGTGTACAGATTGCAGGGCCATCAACAACATCACTGTAAAGTATAGGCACCCCATTCCTAGACTTGATGATTTGCTTGATGAGTTGCATGGTGCCAATATCTTTTCAAAAATTGATCTTAAAAGTGGTTATCACCAAATCAGGATGAAAAAGGGTGATGAGTGGAAAACTGCTTTCAAGACCAAGTTTGGTTTGTATGAATGGCTAGTGATGCCTTTTGGGCTCACTAATGCACCAAGCACCTTTATGAGGCTTATGCATCATGTCTTAAGGGATTTCATAGGTAGATTTGTAGTTGTTTATTTTGATGATATTTTAGTGTATAGTAGGAGCCTAGATTTTCACTTAGGACATCTCAGACAAGTTCTTTCAGTCCTTAGGAAAAACACCCTCTATGCAAATATAGAGAAGTGTACCTTTTGTGTAGATAATATAGTTTTCTTAGGTTTTGTAGTTGGTAGAAATGGGGTCCAAGTGAACCCTGAGAAAATCAAGGCCATCCAAGAATGGCCCACCCCAAAAAGTGTGGGAGATATTAGGAGCTTCCATGGGTTAGCAAGCTTCTATAGAAGGTTCGTTCCTAATTTCTCTACAATTGCATCACCTCTCAATCAGCTGGTGAAGAAGAATGTGGCATTTACCTGGGGTGAAAAACAAGAGCAAGCCTTTGCTTTGCTCAAAGAAAAGCTTACTAAGGCACCTGTTCTAGCTCTTCCTGACTTTTCTAAAACTTTTGAGCTAGAATGTGATGCCTCTGGAGTGGGAGTTGGAGCTGTATTGTTACAAGGTGGGCACCCTATTGCTTATTTTAGTGAAAAACTTCATAGTGCCACCCTCAACTACCCCACCTATGATAAAGAGCTTTATGCCTTAATAAGAGCCCTCCAAACTTGGGAACATTACCTTGTTTCCAAGGAATTTGTCATTCATAGTGATCATCAATCACTTAAGTACATTAGAGGGCAAAGCAAGTTAAACAAGAGGCATGCAAAATGGGTAGAGTACCTAGAGCAATTTCCATATGTTATCAAATACAAAAAGGGAAAAACAAATGTGGTAGCTGATGCCCTCTCTAGGAGACACACATTGTTTTGCTCCCTAGGAGCTCAAATTTTAGGATTTGATAATATTAGGGACTTGTATGCTTTAGATGAACATTTCTCTCCCATTTATGAGAGTTGTGAGAAAAAGGCCCAAGATGGATTCTATTTGGCTGAGGGGTATTTGTTCAAAGAGGGAAAGCTTTGCATACCCCAAGGATCCATTAGGAAATTACTTGTGAAAGAGAGCCATGAGGGTGGGCTCATGGGCCACTTTGGGATAGACAAGACCCTTGTCTTACTCAAAGAAAAGTTTTATTGGCCCCATATGAAGAAAGATGTCCATAAGCATTGCACTAGGTGTGTGGCTTGTTTACAAGCCAAGTCTAGGGTGATGCCTCATGGGCTATACACACCCTTACCCATCCCATCTGCACCTTGGGTAGACATTAGTATGGACTTTGTCCTTGGGCTTCCTAGAACCCAAAGAGGTGTAGACTCTATCTTTGTGGTGGTGGATAGGTTTAGCAAGATGGCACACTTTATACCATGCCACAAGGTGGATGATGTTTCCCACATCTCAAAACTCTTTTTCAGGGAAGTTGTGAGACTCCATGGTTTGCCTAGGACCATTGTGTCAGATAGAGATGCTAAGTTCCTTAGCCACTTCTGGAAAACCTTATGGGCTAAGTTAGGAACTAAACTTCTTTTCTCTACCACTTGTCATCCACAAACTGATGGGCAAACAGAGGTAGTGAATAGGTCTTTATCCACCCTTTTAAGGGCTCTTCTGAAAGGCAACCATAAGTCTTGGGATGAGTATCTTCCTCATGTAGAATTTGCCTACAACAGGGGGGTTCATAGAACCACCAAGCAGTCCCCTTTTAAGGTTGTCTATGGGTTCAATCCCCTAACACCGTTAGACCTCATTCCCCTCCCACTGGACACTTCTTTTATACATAAAGAAGGGGAATCTAGGTCAGAATTTGTAAAGAAGATGCATGAGAAGGTTAAGAACCAAATAGAGAATCAAACAAAGGTGTATTCAACTAAAGGCAATAGAGGAAGAAAAGAGCTAGTTCTTAATGAGGGTGACTGGGTTTGGCTCCATCTTAGGAAGGATAGATTCCCTACTAAAAGGAAATCCAAGCTTAGCCCTAGAGGGGATGGACCTTTTCAGGTTTTGGAGAGGATCAATAACAATGCCTATAGGTTGGACCTCCCAGAAGAGTATGGAGTCAGCACCACTTTTAACATTTCTGATTTAACTCCTTTTGCAGGTGGAGCTGATATTGAGGAGGAGGAACTAACAGATTTGAGGTCAAATCCTCTTCAAGGGGAAGGGGATGATGCAATCCTCCCTAGGAAGGGACCAATCACTAGAACCATGAGCAAGAGGCTCCAAGAAGATTGGGCTAGAGTTGCTGAAGAAGGCCCTAGGGTTCTCATGAACCTTAGGGTAGATTTCTGAGCCCATGGGCCAAGGTTGGGTCCAATTATCTTTGTACATATTAGACTAGGATGTCATTATATTTGGTCCTTGTATATAGGGCTCCATATTGTAGGTAGGGTACCCTAGAAATATAGGATTTTTCAGCCCTTGTATTTTTGGGCACCTAGACTAGTTTTTGTATTAGGGGTAGTTTTGTAATTTCACATGCACTAAGTGGATATTTGATGTGTGTGGTTGGAAATAAATTTAATTGAATTGGTAGAAGCCAAATCCAATTAAATTTTAGAGGGGGAGGTGAGCATTTGCTTACTACACCCCATTGCCACATCATATAGTCACACTTTGTGCATGTCCTTCATGCTTTTCATGCCTCATGACACCTAAGCACACTTAGTGGAGAATCTTGTAATTGATCTTGGATTAGTGGGCTGAAACATAACTAAAATTCACTAATCATAATTAGTGAAATTTTGGCTCCAAAGTTTGGCTCCACAAATTCAATTTCAAATTCAAGTGAAATTTGAATTTCCCTCCAATTTTGTGTGACACTTAGGCTATAAATAGAGGTCATGTGTGTGTATTTTTTTCAACTTTGATCATTTGAATATTAACTTCAGATTTCAGAGCTCCTTTTGAGCACAAAATTTCGTGCTCTTCTCTCTCTCTCCCTTCATTCATCTCCTTCTTCCTCCAAGCTCTTATCCATGGCCTCCTATGGTGGTGAGCTTCTTCTAGACTCATCTTCTCCTTGAAGTGGCGTCTCCTCTCTCTCTTCCTTCTCCATTCCACTGCCATTTATCTTCCAAGAAGCAAAGGAATCCATTGATGAAGAAGATCCTAGTCCTACAAGCTCCAATGGAGCTTGCACCAGTATTGATTTTCGACTTTTAAACGGTTTATTTTAACCATTGATAAAAGTAAAAAAGGACTACTAAGGCGTTGGACCTTGAAACAGTTTCAAATTACCTTTTTGCGGGCAAAAGCTTGATTTGTGAGTTGATTTTAGCTTTAGTTTCACTTGGTTATTTCTCAACTTGTCAAAAGAGAACTTTCAAAGTAAAGGACCGGTTGAAACTTATTCTTTGATGATTAATTGAGGTTACAACATAAACGATTGGTTGAATTTTATTTCAATGATGATTAAACAAGATTACAACACAAACGATCGGTTGAAATTCATTTTAACATTGATTAAGTGAGATTACGGCCTAAACGATCGTTCGAAACTTGCTTAAAACAAAGAAAAAGAATACCGAACGTAGAATAATGAAGATGAAAACATACAAAGCAAGAATGGGCCCCTAAGGGTGCATAGAATGAATTCAAAGCTTTGAAATCGAAAACTAACGGGTAGAAGAATGATGAACGATGAAGAACGATTGAAGAACGGTGAAAAGCGTTTACGGAATTGGTCGCGGAAACATTACAGAAGTGTTATGGAAGCGCCTCGGCCTTTATTTTCTCCTTCTTTCTTCTTCTCCTCACTAATTTTAAGTGAAATATGCTTGCCAAGGGTGCTGAACCTTTTCTCCTCAGCCTCCCACTCCTATTTATAGTGAACTTCTTGAGTGCTTTCTTCAATGGGAATACATTGGCCTATTTGATGAGCCTCACCACAGATGGTACAACTTGTAACCTGCAAAACAGAAGAATGCGTAGGTTGACCAATAGACAGTTTAGTTGGCAACTTACCAAGTGTTTCTGTTAAAATATCAAGTTTCCTAGAAAGAAACTTATTATGTGCCAATAAAGTGTCATGTGATGATAGTTCTAACAAGCTTTTCTTTGTGGGTTGATGAACTCTGTCGCCCAGAATGGCATGATCATTGGCTGACATATTCTCAATTAGCCCAGTTGCCTTTTCAGGGGTCTTTAGCTTTATTTTTCCCCCTGCTGAAGCATCTAGTAGTTGCTTGGTTTATGGTCTCAGCCCATCTATAAACATATTCAATTGAATTGGCTCAGAGAACCCATGGGTAGGAGTCTTTCTCAATAAACCTCTAAACCCCTTCAACGCTTCACTCAAGGACTCGTTAGGGAACTGATGAAATGAAGAGATTGCAGCTTTCCCTTCCGCAGTCTTTGACTCTAGGAAATATTTCTTCAGAAACTTTTCAACAACTTCTTCCCATGTTTTTAGACTGTTACCCTTAAATGAGTGGAGCCACCTCTTGGTTTCTCCTGCCAAGGAAAATGAAAATAGACTGAGTCTAATGGCTTCATCTGGCACGCCTGCAATCTTTATAGTATTATAGATTTCAATGAATGTCGCCAAATGTGCATAGGGGTCCTCATTTGGTAATCCTTGGAATATGTTCCCCTGTATTAAATGAATCAAAGAATGAGGGTAGTTTATGTTGTGAGATTGCACTTCAGGACATGCAATGCTGGTAAAGAATTGCAACACTGAACTGCTTGAATAGTCCTCAAGGGTAACTCTTTGCTAGTGTTCATTAGCCATGGAAACGACTTCTGGTAAATAGGTCATGGATTCCCTTGATGATGGTGAGTCGGATGATGTAGAATCAGAAAAATGAGTTTCTTCCTTAAGAATGGATGCTACTATCTTGTCTTGCAGTAATTTTCTTCTCCTCTTGGCTCTGTTCCTTCTTAATGTAGCTTCAATCTCCAAGTCCAGAGGAACTAAATTGCTTGTGGGAGATCTATGCATATAAAACACTAACAGAAACAATGGTTATCCAGTTGAGAAGAAATGATTATTAAATACATAAAATGGGAGTACTAATTATTTATTACCTATCTTTAACAAAAAGTAATTACAACACTACAAAATAACCATAAATTGGAGGAGTTTGATGCAATTTACACAGGTTTCTTACATAAAAGTTAGTCGTATTCATCGACTAATAGCTATCTCCCCCTAGAACTCAGGAAACTTGTCGTCCCTCAGCTGGACTCGTCTCTCTCTGAGGAACGACCACCCCTTGATGGTCTCAAATCACTGTTGGTGCTCCGCACTTTGGAATCGGTGTCTATCGAAATCCATATCGTCCTGCGGGACCGCACTAGAACCCTCTCCAGTGGTGTCTTTCTTGGACCTCTTCGTGGGGAGCTTTCTAGGGGCCATCTCCTGCGAGGACACATTCGTAAAGTCAGTTTTACAAGAAATAATATTTTATCACAAAAAGAAGAAAACCAATCGAGCAAAAGTGGCGTTCACTTCTTCCCAACAAAACACATATGTCAATATGAATTTAGATAAAACTTTACACATCAATGCGTGGGTTATTTCAAGAAATACATATATTTACTCACACATTTCCCTTTTGGTGAAAAACATTTCATGAGGTACACCTCTTCCGCTTGTAAAGGAATTATGCCACATGATAAACTATCCAACATACATGCACAGTTTCAAAGCATTTTGCTACCCATCTAAAACATACATGTTGCAAGGCATTTTGGCTACCTATCATACATACATATTGCAAGGCATTTGCATCCTATCATGCATACATATTGCAAGGCATTTTGCTACCTATCTATATCATTTTGAATGGCATTTTTTGCTATGTGTTCATATTTATTCACATATATCTTCATACACTTGAGAAGCAACTTCATACTATGTATTCACACATATTTGCTTTTGAAGAGCAATTTTCATGCTATATTCACACTCTTGAAAGGAAATTTTCATGTCACATATTCATACATACATTCATTTGAAGAGCGATTTCTATGTTACCTATTCACATTTTTGAAAGGCAATTTTCATGTCATATGTTCATATTTTGAGAAGCAGTTTCGTGCCATATGTCCATATATGTACATTTTGTAAAGCGCTTGGCTACCTATCCAACATACATATGCTTTATTTGAAAGGCATTTGCCTCTTGCTACCTATTCTATATATGCATGTACATGGTGAACAACACTTTCACATCATCTAGGTGCAAAGAAATCACCATGGTGCAGCCCAAAACAAGTGCTGGCCTAAAGGGGAAGCCTCACCAACATGCTCTCATTTTTCATGCTTTCTTGCATTCAAAAACAATGGTTTGAGTTCCTACGCCTAAACCATGTTTTGGCACTTATCCTAAACTCTACAAGCTTCCCATACATGCATCAATTTTCTCCACAAGCAGAATTTCTCAAAGTCATGCACAAATGCCATTGAGGCATTTCACCGAGCACTTGGTGGGCGTATATTTAGGGATGAAAAAGTGGGGAATGGGGGTAATGCATCATGCCCCATCATTTCAGAATTCAACCTAAGCCTAAGGCCATCCCACACAACCCTCTAATTCAAACAAAACAAGCATAAATCCAAGCATACATTGTCTCACGAAATTGGCAAAAACTAAGCAACTAAGGCACTAAAATACAACAATGGCAAGCCCAAGACCAAAGGAGAATGGTACTTACTTGTGGGGAGTGAGCAAGAATGCAAAAAATGGATGCAAAACACGAAAAATGAGGACCTAGGGCTGCTATCTTGTGCACTTCCATGAGCTCCCACATTTTTGAATGTTGGGGGCAAATTTTGGGGTGAAGAAAGCTTCACCCCTCCCCTCTTTTATGTTTTCTAGTCCAGGGGTGCTCGCCTGCCAGCTCTCCTAGGCGAGCTAACCTGACCATTTTTTTCTGCAAAAATTTAAATGCCCCCTTGTCATGCTTGTGTATTTTCTTAATTCCTAGGATCACAAATAAACTAGGCATGTTCGAATATAACTTTAGAAAATAGATGAATAAATAAGAAGAAGAAATTAAAAGGTACTAGGCTGCCTCCTAGTAGCGCTTCTTTAACGTCTTGAGCCAGACGCGGGATGATGATCTATTGATCACGAGATTAGCACCTACTCGTACCTGCCCCTAAGCTTTTGAATAAAGGAAATGACCGCATGCGGTAAATGCAAAACAACATCATAAAATACCGATATTAACTTTCACATACCTTTTATCTTGATTTTGGTGTGGTATTGACCATTGCCCAAAAATGACTTTTACTTATCCTTCGATTCGCAGGACGATGAGATGTAGATGCGAATGCATGCATGTTTATGACTAAACATTAAGTACAACAATTAAACAGGTGTTATTTGTGTTCAATTTTACTTAAATGCTTTAGGCACCCCATAGATTTGAGCCAAATGGCTCAGGATTCAAAAACAAGAGTGTGTACTCTAAAATAATAAAAGACACAACACAAGGAGTTGAAATGCAAATCCTCAATCCAATGTTTATTAAATGTTGCGATCATGGTTTACAAAAGATTGGAAAAACTTGAGATCCCAATGAGCTCTCGAGAGGACAAAACCACATATTGAACTCTTTGGCCGCCCCAAGCACTAGGCATAATATCGCTTGACGACATCAGAATTCACGGGCAAAGGCAACTCTTCATTGTCCATGTTGGCTAGTACTAACGCTCCTTCTGAAAACGCTTTCTTCATGACGAACACTCCCTCATAATCGGGGGCCCACTTTCCCCTATGGTCCTTTTGGGCTTAGGATACTTTCTTCAAGACAAGATTCCCTTTGTTGAACTTGCATGGGTGTACCTTCTTGTCGAAAGTATTTTTCACCCGTCTTTGATATAACCGCCCGTGGCTCATGGCTGCCAATCTCTTAACTTCTATAAGGTTTAGCTGATCAAAGTGTGCTTGGGCCCATTCTGACTCTTTTAACTCGAACTCTGCCAGAATTCTTAAAGAGGGGACCTCTACCTCAAATGGCAACACGACTTCCATCTCGTATACCAACGAAAATGGAGGTGCCCCAATTGATGTGCGTACTGAGGTTTGATAACCATGCAGTGCGAAAGGGAACATCTCGTGCCAATCCTTGTATGACACGGTCATCTTCTGAATGATCTTCTTGATGTTTTTGTTTGCCGCCTCAACCGCCCCATTCATCTTGGGCCTATAAGGCGTAAAATTGTGATGTTGGATCTTGAAATCCTCACACATTTCTTTCATCATCTTGTTGTTCAGGTTGGTGGCATTGTCAGTGATAATCTTCCTAGGCAACTCATACCAACAAATTATCTCCTTTTTGATGAACCTAACCACCATGCTCCTTGTTACATTGGCGTATGAAGCCGCTTCAACCCATTTGGTGAAGTAGTCAATGGCGACCAAGATGAAGCGATGTTCGTTTGAAGCCTTAGGCTCAATAGCTGCAATCACATCTATTCCCCACATAGAGAATGGCCATGGCGCTGCCAATATGTTCAAAGGCATGGCCAAAGCATTGACATTATCCAAGAATGCTTGGCACTTGTGGCATTTTCTCACATAGACACAACAATCATTTTCCATGGTGAGCCAGTAATACCCTGCTCTCAGAATCTTTCGGCCCATGGCATGCGTCCCAAATGATCTCTCATACACCTTTATGAGCATTTGTTCGGCCTTTTTGGCGTCTACGCATCAGAGCTGCTAACCTTCGCCACATCCTTTTGTCGTTGTCGAAAGCCTCTTGTGGGTACTCCTTGTCCTCGACGTATCGCTTAATGTCAAAGTACCATGATTTACCGTCTTGCTCCTCTTCTATGAAGCAGCAATGTGCGGGCTTGCCGTGACATCTGAACTTGATGTACGACAAGTCTCCATGTGGGGTTAGCTGAAACATGGATGCTACAGTAGCAAGCGCATTAGTCATCTAATTCTCCTCTCTGGGAATGTGGTGGATGGAGATATCATCAAAGAACTCTGTTAGTTTCTTGATGTAAGCCTGATAGGGTATCAATTTGTGATCCCTGGTCTCTCATTCTCCTTTTAATTGATGGATCACCAAAGCTAAGTCTCTGTATACTTTGAGCAATTTGATGTTGAAGTCAATTGTTGCTTGGATCCCAAGGGCGCATGCCTCGTATTCCGCCATGTTATTCGTGCAATCGAAGTCCAACCTTGCTGTGAAGGGTATGTGTTGATTGTCAGGAGTGACCCAAAACGCCCCAACTCCATGGGCTAGGGCGTTGGACATGTCGTCAAACCACACTATCCACTTATCCCTATCTTCATCCTCCACCTCCTCCTCAAACAAGGCCATGATGTCCTCATCTGGGAATTTTGGATGCATGGGTTGGTAGTCATTGAGGGGCTGCTGAGCTAGATAGTCTGCCAAGGCACTTCCCTTTATTGCCTTTTGAGTGACATAAGCAATGTCGAACTCAAATAGCAAAACCTGCCACCTAGCGATCCGTCCGGTGAGAGCGAGTTTCTCGAAAATGTACTTGACTGGGTCTGTCTTAGATACCAACCAAGTGGTGTGGCTTAACATGTACTGCCGTAGATGGTGGGATGTCCACACCAAGGCACAACACGTCCTTTCTAGTAGAGAGTAATTCATCTCGCAGGTGGTGAACTTTCTACTCAAGTAGTAGACGGTCCGTTCCCTCTTTCTAGGTGGTGAACTTTTTGCTCAAGCAATGCCTTATGAACCCTCTTTTCCCAGCATGCACCCCATCGACTCATCCAACACCTTCATGTATAGGATAAGAGGTTGCCTAGGCACTAGCGGCATAAGCATAGGAGGGTTCATAAGGCATTGCTTGACAATCGTTGTTCCATCGGACCGAATGATTCTTGCGCAAAAGTTTAAAGAGAGGATCATAGGTAGCAGTGAGCTGCGATATGAACCTCGCTATATAATTAGGCACCCCAAGAAACCTCAAACCTGCTTTTCGGTGCACGGCTCGAGAATTTCAAGGATGGCCTTCACCTTGTCGGGATCCACCTCTATCCCTTTCTGGCTTATGATTGTCATACCCTAATTTCGTCCAGGGACTATTGTTTGATGGCATGCAACCTTTGGTTGACCGCTTCGAGGTACTTGGCACCCTTTCTTGCACAATACGTGAAGTTCCGAGACATACCGGAAATCAAAAGAAAGCATTGTTACGCAATCCGTGAAATTCCGTAACGTGCTGGAAATCAAAAGGAAGTGTTGTTGTGCAATCCGTGAGTTTCCGTAACATTCCGAAAGCTAAAAAAGGAGTAATTACATGAGCCATAAGGTTCCGTAACCTTACGGAAAGAAAACAAGTATCGTTACGAAATTCATAAAGTTTCATAACGTTACGGAAAAAGAATCACCAAAAAAAGCAAAGGGGGTGTATTTAGTAAAAAAAGGGTGCAAATAGCAACCAGGCCCACTTGGGCCTTCCAGAATATTCCTCCAGAAGGTGGTTGCTTCTGGAGGAAGCAACCTGGCTCGCCTTGGCGAGCTGGGTGGCAAGCTCCTCCCCTATTTTCGTATAAATAGAGGGAGGAGTGAAGAAGGAAAGGGTTTAGCCTTCTTGGCGCTTCGTATTCACTTGAAATTAGTGAGGAAAATTGTTTTCGTGAAGAAAATCCAAGCCGAGGCGCTTCCGTAACGTTTCCGTAATGTTTCCGTGGGTGATTTCGTGAAGATTTTCAACCGTTCTTTGTCGTTCGTCGTTCTTCGGTCTTCAACCGGTAAGTTCTCGAAATCGAACTTTTCAATTCATTCTATGTACCCTTGGTGGTCCCCTTTTGTTTCGCATGCTTTTATTCTCGTTTCATTTACTTTCCATACCCCCTTTTGACGTGCTTCAGTCATTTACTTAAGTCATTTTCTCGCCTAATCAAAAAATAAAATAAATTTCCACCGATCATTTGATTTGTAATATCCGTTAATTTCTGTTAAAATGAAATCCGACCGTTTGGTCATGCCGTAACCACGTTGGAAACCAAAAAGAGGTAAAATAATAATATAATAATTAAAAAAATATCTCTTAGTAAAATGAACCAAAAAAGCAATCGGACGTTTCTCTTTGGGATTTCTCTTTCTTGATTGAATTGACTAATAACTAAAGTGAAACTAAGGCAAAAAATCAACTCGCAAAGTCAAGCTCGTTCGCAAAAAATCACTAAAAAGAATTTTAAGGTTCGATACCTCAGTTTTCCTTACCAAGTAAAAATGGATCATTTTTAAGGTCCAACGCCTTAAAAAGACCACATTCCAAGTAAAAAGAATCGCTTGATTCCCCCTTTAAAAAGAACTATGTAGGTCTGATTTCCTCTTCAATGGAAGGTACGTAGGAGCAAGAGCCTCGCTTTTGTCGACCTCAAAAAAATAAAAAGAAATAAAAGTTTAGATACATAATTTCACACAATTCTAATCTAAGGCTGTTGTCCTTTGGGACAAACGTGAGAGGTGCTAATACCTTCCTCAAATGTAAAGATAACTCCCGAATCTAGAATATTCTTCATGACCAGTTTCCTTTGATTTTTCTAACGTTTTCCACAAATAAACGTTGGTGGCAACTCCGCGCATTTTCCTCCTTTGGAAGACGCACCCGTGAGCCTCGCCTCGCTCGCCCGCGAAAGGGTAGGTTGCGACAATGATGAAACCGAGCAATTTTCTCGACTTGACCCCGAAGGTGCACTTGGCGGGATTCAATCTCAATTAGTACTTCCGCAGCCTCTCGAACAACTTCCACAAGTTGATGAGATGTTCCTCCTCAGTTCTAGACTTGGCAATCATGTCATCCACGTAGACTTCAATCTCTTTGTTCATCATATCGTGGAATATGCTACCATAGCCCGCTGATAGGTTGCCCCAGCATTTTTGAGCTCAAAGGACGTCACCTTGTAATAGAATGTTCCCCAAAGGGTAACGAACATAGTCTTCTCCATGTCTTCTGACGCCATCTTTATCTAATTGTAACCCGAGAATTCGTCCATGAAGGAAAATAAAGCGAAATTGGTTGTGTTATCCACAAGGACATCAATGTGTGGTAAAGGAAAGTTATCCTTTGGATTGGCTCGGTTTAGGTCCCGATAGTCCATGCACATTCGTACCTTCCCATCTTTCTTAGGAACTGGCACGATGTTGGCTACTCGAGCCACGACCAAAAACCAGCATCGAACTGCTTTTTCACCTCTTCTTTGATTTTTAAGGACATTTCCGGCTTCATCCTTCTTAATTTTGCTTTACTGGGGAACAATTGGGATTCAACAGTAATCAATGTTGTACAATGTCGGGGTTCAAACCGGGCATATCTTGGTACGACCAAGCGAAGATGTCATGGTAGTTCCGTAGCAAAACCACCAATTCATCTCGGATCAGTGTGGTCATGCCCGTACCAACTTTTACCTCTTTCCTTTCCTCGCCAACACCTAAGTTCATGATTTCTGTCTCTTCTTAGTGTGACTTCATTTCTTGGTCTTCCTGAGCGACCATCATTTCTAGCTCTAGGGGAAACCCCGTATCATCATCTTCTTCATCCTTGATCGGGTTTTCTATTCGATCAAAATCAATGTCAGGGTCCTCGGTATTAGTACCTTCACAGGACTCATCGTCGGATTTGTACCGTTTAATCGCAAAAAAAATAAACATGCAGACAAATGAGAATGGATGAAGGTGCAAGAACAAATGAAGAAAAGATCGTATATTATATATCTAATAGAAAAAACAAAACTCGTCAACTCGTTAAAAGAGAAATTTCGAATTTGTGAGTTGATTTTAGCTTTAGTTTCACTTGGTTATTTCTCAACTCGTCAAAAGAGAACTTTCAATGTAAATGACCGGTTGAAATTTATTCTTTGATGATTAACCAAGGTTACAACATAAACGATCAATTGAATTTTATTTTAACAATGATTAAAAGAGATTACAACACAAACGATCGGTTGAAATTCATTTTAAAATTGATTAAGTGAGATTACGGCTTAAATGATCGGTCAAAACTTGCTTAAAACAAAGAAAAAGAATACCAAAAGTAGAAGAATGAAGATGAAAACATACAAAGCAAGAATGGACCCCTAAGGCTGCATAGAATGAATTCAAAGCTTCGAAATTGAAAACTAATCGGTTGAAGAATGATGAACGATGAAGAACGGATGAAGAACGACGAAGAACATTCACAGAATTGGTCACGGAAACGTTACAGAAGCATTACGAAAGTGCCTTGGCCTTGATTTTCTCCTTCTTTCTTCTTCTCCTCACTAATTTTAAGTGAAATATGCTTGCCAAGGGTGCTGAACCCTTTCTCCTCAGCTTCCCACACCTATTTATAGCAAAATAGGGGGAGGAGCTTGCCGCCAAACTCGTCCAGGCGAGCTGATGGCTTACTCCAGAAGCAACTTTCTTGCCCAGGCGAGCTGGTTGCTTCTCCCCTAAGTCACCTAGTGGGCCCAGGGGCTGAGAAATGTCCAAAAATGGGCCATTTTTCCCCTATCTTGAGTTTCTTGCCCATTTCCTTCCGAAACATCGTGAAACCCTATGAATTGCGTTGTGATTGCTGTTAAGCAACTCAACTCGGGTGGAAAAAATCCCCATGTTGACAAAAATTGCCCCCATTCTGAGTATCCTGCTCATTTCTTTTTGTAACATCGCAAAACCCTAGGGATTGTGCAGCGATTGATGTTAAGCAGCTCAACTTGATCGGCGAAAATCCGCATGTTGACAAACAATTGTCCCCGGGCAAAATTAGGGTATGACAAAATGATTTGACAAAAAATGATTTTTTTTTCATGAAGCAGAGCAGTAGTAGACGACTGTAGTGGTGAGCTTGTTCTTGACTCATCTTTTCCTTGATGTGGTGTCTCTAATCACCTTTCCTCCTTCTCCATTCCTCTGCCATTGATCTTCAAGAAGCAAAGAACTCCATTGATGAAGAAGATCCAAGGCCTAGAAGCTCCACATGGAGCTACATCATGTGTATCAGAGCATCTTCATCTAGGTGATGTTCTTTTGCTTCCTATATCTTTTTGTTCGATCAATTCACTTTAATTCCTTGTTCTTCATCTTCTTCTCCATGTATCTCCTCCATTGTCTTTGGTTCTATTTAGAGTAGATTCAAAAAAACAAACCGATTAAATCTTAGATCTACACTTGTTCTTGCATTTATATGGTTCCAAATTTATAGATCAACTCTTGAATCATGTGTTTGTGTTGATTTTGAGTTCTATCATTTTTCAGTCATAATCTTCTTGTGCTAAACCTTTAGATCTCAATTTTCTTGCAAAATATTGATTAGAAAAGAAAACACAAAAATTTAAGTGTAAATCACTTCATTCATGTTGTCTTAGAGTCATGTTTAGTCATAATAATTGTCACATTATGTTCTAAGTTTGTGTTCAATTTTGATTTTGTTGATTGAATTCTAGATACATATTTTCATGTATTATTGCAATTCTTAGCCTATCATTTGAATTTTGAGTCTAATTTATTCATATTATTTAGTTCATAATATGTTCTAAATCAATTCCTAGAAGTAGTCTTGTTGAACTTTTCTTTTTGTTTTCTAAGTTTCCTATATGATGCCTATGAAGAAATTGAGTTGTGGTGCTGAGTTGTGGCTGGATTTGTGAATCAAAATAAGTCTTAAGCTCTCTTGAATTGTGTTATTCAAGACAATTGAACATAAGCAAACACAAATTGTAACTATCCAATCCTTAAGCAACATAAACACTACTCTTGATTTCTAGGTTGAAATTCAGGTTGCTATTAGTTTTGGCACACTGTCTTCTTAACTCCACCATGGCTTGAATACTTTGATTTTTTAGCTTAAATTTTAACTGGATAAAATAGACATCTATATGAAAACTAAGGAAAAAGAATGAACAAAAACTAAAAAAAAAGGAGCAAGAAAAGGTGATAAAGATTAACATCAAAATACATGTCCAGAACAACAACAAAAAATGTGTATGCTTGATTTGCTTGAAAATTGTTCATCATTTTGAGTTGTATTACAAGAATATTTGACTCCCTGGATTTTTTCATCTTTTAGATGTGTTGCTAAATTGACATAACTAGAATTTTGTTTTGAGTCTTGTTTTTAATTTGTCAATCTAATCTAGTGCCATTCTAGGACTTCCTTTATGTTCCACCTTGGCTTGTGATGTTGTCCTTTTGCCTTATTTTTTCTTGAATCTCATTGAATTAAAGTCACATTAAATTTCCTTTTGGTGTATATTTCATTTCATCTTTTGGTTTATTGCTTGTCTTTTTTTTTGTGTTTAGGTGTTGCCTACAATAAGGATTGGAAGACGAAATTGGTGCATTTCTTGAAGGAATATTTTTGGGTCTTGGAGGTTAACCATCCCAGGAGCACCATTGGATTTGAAGCAACCAAATCCTCACCAAATTCTGAGTGAAACACTTGAGAAAACAAACAAGCATTGAAGACAAAATTGAATACCTTAATTGCTTTGTTAAATTTGTTGTAATAGAATAATTGAGTGCTGATTTTTTTTTCTATTGCAATTCCTTGAATTTGGACATTCTTCAGGGGTGTATTGGGAGTCTCTATTTATGTAATAGCTTAGTGTAAACCGTGTAGACTAAGTGAAGAACTAGTTAGGACCTCCAAAGGGTCATCCAAGCCTTCACATAGGAAGTTGTCTAGCTTGCTTTAAATTTCTTTTACCTTACATTATCAAACCGCCTAGATAGCTTGCTTTTTTAGCAATTAGTTTTTACCTTATCTTTCACACCTCTTTTAGTGTTTATTTTGGCTAGTTTCAACCATATTTTTTTTACCTTTTGTTTTCAAACCCCCAACAAGAAAGAACCACAACTTAGGAACCAACATGAGTTGAGATCCCTTAAATTGTGGAAAGAAAAACAAGAGAGAAAAGAAAAAGGAAAAAAAAAGTGGAAGAAATAAGTCAAGATGAAAGAGAGAAAATATGAGAGGAAGAAAGAAGAAAAATAACGAAAGAAATGAAAAGAGAAAAACATACCTCTTGCAATAGTCCTCTTGCAAGAGTTTAAGTGAAGAACTTAGCAACTATTATAGAGGGTGCCATAGGTCACATACTAAACATCACTCCCAAAGAAGAGAAAATGATAGAAGGCATCAAGAGGTTAACATTAGCCTCCCATATTTTCATGGAAAAGATAATGTTGTGGTCTACCTAGATTGGGAAATGAAGGTTGAACAACTCTTTGCTTGCCATCATATTAGTGAAGAGAGAAAAGTTCCATTGGCTAGCTTTAGCTTTCAAGGGTATGTCCTCTATTGGTGGACTTCCCTGTTAGGGAACGAAGGATTCATGGGGACCCTCTAGTAGAGTATTGGAATGATCTTAAGAGTGCCCTTGGGAAGAGGCAAATTTCCTCCTACTATGAAAGGGAGCTTATGGACAAGCTCCAAAGGCTTAGACAAGGGAGTATGAGTGTTGAAGAATATAGACAACAAATGAAACTACTCCTTTTAAGAGCTGGACTTAGGGAAGGAAAGAACAAGCATAGCTAGGTTCCTTATTGGGCTTAATATGGAAGTGAGGGACAATGTTGAACTCCTTCCATATAGGGACCTAAATGAGCTAGTCCAAATTTGTATAAGAGTGGAGCAATAACTTAAAAGAAAGCCTTCTTCAAAATCTTATGGCTTTCACTCTTATCCAAGGAAAGACCAAGCCCAAGGAATTTTGGGGGATGCACCTTCAAAACCCAAGGAAGATAAGGGCAAGACAATAGAGTTTTTGGGGTGAAGAGTCTAGTGAAGATGAAGTAAGGGGTGAAGAGTCTAGTGAGAAAGTCTACCCCCATGAAGAAGGTGACCTCCTAATGGTTAGAAGGCTCCTTGGAGATCAATCTTGTGATCTATCCCAATCCCAAAGAGAGATCATCTTTCAAAAAAGATGCAAAATTTTAGATAAAACTTATTCTGTAATTGTGGATAGTGGATCTTGTTGCAATTGTTGTAGCACAAGATTAGTTTCCAAGTTGAATCTCACTATCATTCCCCACCCAAAACCTTATAAACTTTAATGGCTCAATGAGCAAGGGGAAATGATAGTTAACCAACAAGTGAAGTTACCTTTCTCCATTGGGACATATAAGGATGAAGTTAATTGTGATATAGTTCTCATGGAGGCAGGGCATATTCTTTTAGGAAGGTCATGGCAATTTGATAGGTAAATCATTTACAATGGCCTAACTAATGAGATTACCCTCACCCATCTTGGCACTAAATTTGTGTTGCATCCTCAAACACTTTCACAGGTAGCTAAGGATCAACTTACAATGAAGGACAAGAGGAATGAGGAAAAGTTGGAAAAACAAAAGAAAAAAAAAAGGATAGTAAGGCCTTAGCTCCAAAGGTCAAGGAGAAGGTGTTCCTCTAAGAAAGTTGTAAAGAAGGAGAGTCATTTTGCAACAAAAGGAGATATTAAGAAAGCTCTTCTTCTCAAGCCATCTTTCTACCTTCTCCTCTCAAGGGAGACTTCCCTTAGCACTGCCACAATTCCCCCACTTCAGAGCATTCCCCTAAAGGTCCAAGAACTCTTACAGGAATTTAGTGATATATTTCCCAAAGAGATACCCCCTAGGTTACCTCCTCTTAGGGGAATAGAACACCAAATAGACTTAGTCCCAGGAACAAGCCTTCCTAATAGGCCAACTTATAAGACTAATCCTTAAGAGACCAAGGAGATTGAATCCCAAGTTAAAGAATTGTTGAGGAAAGGATGGGTCCAAGAGAGCCTAAGTCCTTGTGTTGTGCGTGTGTTGTTGGTGCCTAAGAAGGATGGTAAGTAGAGAATGTGTACAGATTGAAGGGCCATCAACAACATAACTATGAAGTATAGGCACCCCATTCCTAGGCTTGATAATATGCTTGATGAGTTGCATGGTGCAAATATATTTTCCAAAATTGATCTTAAAAGTGGTTACCACCAAATAAGGATGAGAGAAGGTGATGAGTGGAAAATCACTTTTAAGACCAAGTTTGCGTTGTATAAGTGGCTAGTGATGCCTTTTGGGCTCACTAATGCACCAAGCACTTTCATGAGGCTAATGAATCATGTCCTAAGGGAGGTTATAGGTAAGTTTGTAGTTTTTTATTTCGATGATATCTTAGTATATAGTAGGGACCTAGATGATCACTTAGGACATCTAAGGCAAGTTCTTTTAGTTCTTAGGAAACACACTCTCTTTGCTAATATAGATAAATGCACCTTTTGTGTCGATAGTGTAGTCTTCTTAGGTTTTGTGGTTAGCAAAAATGGGGTCCATGTGGACCCTAAGAAAATCAAGGCCATCCAAGAATGGCCCACCTTAAAAAGTGTAGGAGATATTAGGAGTTTCCATGGGTTGGCAAGTTTCTATAGAAGGTTTGTTCCTAATTTCTCTACACTTGCTTCACCACTTAATGAGTTGGTTAAGAAGAATGTGACATTCACATGAGGAGAGAGACAAGAGCAAGCCTTTGTTTTGCTCAAAGAAAAGCTCATCAAGGCACCCGTTCTAGCTCTCCCTGATTTTTCTAAAACTTTTTAGCTAGACTGTGATGCCTCTGGTATAGGTGTGGGAGCTGTGTTGTTACAAGGTGGGCACCCTATTGCTTACTTTAGTGAGAAACTTCATGGTGCCACTCTCAACTACCCCACATATGATAAAGAGCTTTATGCCTTAGTTAGAGCCCTCCAAACTTGGGAACATTACCTTGTTTCCAAGGAGTTTGTTATTCATAGTGATCATGAATCACTTAAGTACATTAGAGGGCAATGCAAGTTAAATAAGAGGCATGGAAAATGGGTAGAGTTCCTAGAGCAATTTCCATATGTTATCAAACACAAAAAGGGAAAGACCAATGTGGTTGCAGATGCTCTTTCTAGGAGACACACATTTCTTTCTTCCCTTAGAGCTTAAATTTTAGGATTTGATAACATAAGGGAATTGTATGTTTCTGATGAGTACTTCTCTCTCATTTATATGAGTTGTGGGTACGAGGCCCAAGATGGATTCTACATTGCTAAGGGGTATTTTTTAAAGGAGGAAAGGCTTTGTATATGTTCGATAGCCGACAAGTGCACCGAATCGCACAAGTAGTACAAAACGGTAAGAACCGAGTATTGAACACTCGGGGAACTTGTGTTATTTGGTAAGCTATTTCAGCAAATAAGTGTTTGGTGTGTAAAGATAAGTGTGAATATGAACAGGTGTATAAACTATCTATACAAAAAGAAAGAAAATAATGTGAGAGAAATGATGTGTAAAAACAAGTAGAAACACGTTGGTCTTCCTAATAGGTGCCTGATGCTGAAAAGATATTCTCTATCTAACAATGCTCATGTGTTCTTATGGTGTCTCCTGAGATACTAAACCCCGATTCCTCATGATAGTTTAGCCTAATCCCGATCAAGCATCGTCCGTAGATTCCTCTTGTAAGACTAAACTCAACCAGGACCACATTAAGACACACATACACAACTAACTTATCGCACCCCGATTCCTCATGAAAGTACGACAACTTAGCACTGCACTATCAAGGAATTTAGAGTTAAACCAGTTTCCACAATTGAATGACCCTAACAAAGCATGCATCTACGTGATCAAGGTAAAGGCATACTGGAATGAAAAACAGATAGCACAGAGAACACACAAAACATCATTAAATAGATAAAAAAATATTTACATCAGGTACCTACAGGGAAGATCCAACAGAGGATTTAGCTTTCCATACCAGGAAGCCTTCTTTACAACAAAGAGAAGAACAAGATGAAAGATTGCAAAAATACAAGTGGTGAGGATGTCTCCTTTACCTCTAGGATCTCACAATCACTCACAAACTCATCTGAAGCTCTCAAACCAGCTCTTGCTTCAAGCTCTGGTCTCTGCAGATCTTCACACAGCAAAATCTCTCAAAACTCTCTGGAACTTGGACCTTTCTCTCTCTAGAAATCCTAGACATGCAAAGCTCTGAATCGCAGTCCAAACTCTCCTTCTAAAATCTGATTTCAAGCTTAAATAGGTGACCTTGTTCGTGCTCGTGCGCTTAGCGCAATTATGGACCGCTTAGCGCACATTAGTGAATTTTGGCTTAGCGTGTGCCTTTCTCGCTTAGCGGATGAACTGAAGCAGTGCGCTTAGTGAGATGAAGTGGTGCGCTTAGCGAGCCTGTACAACTCATCTTCTTCCAGAGTCTTCCTTGCGCTTAGCCCATGAGTGTTGCGCTTAGCAGAAGGTCGCTAAGCCAGCAGATTGGCTTAGCGAGAAGGTGAAAAACAACACTTTTCAAAGCTTGCCTAATTAACCTGAAATTGAGAGAAAATGATTATTAAACACACAAAATTAAAGTACTAAGTATTTATTACCTATACTTAACAAAAAATACTTATAACACTACAAAATAACCATAAATTGGAAGAGTTTGATACAATTTACACAAGTTTTATACACAAAAGTTAGTCGTATTCACCGACTAACAGTATACCCCAAGGATCCATTAGAAAGTTGTTGGTCAAAGGGAGCCATGAGGGTGGGCTAATAGGCCATTTTGGAATTGATAAGACTCTTGTTTTCCTCAAGGAAAAATTCTTTTGGCCCCATATGAAAAAAGATGTCCATAGGTATTGCACTAGGTGTGTGGCTTGTTTACAAGCCAAGTCTAAGGTGATGCCTCATGGGCTATACACACCCTTACCCATTCCATCTGCACCCTGGGTAGATATGAGTATGGACTTTGTCCTTGGGCTTCCTAGGAACCAGAGGGGGGTAGGCTTTATCTTTGTGGTGGTGGATAGGTTTATCAAGATGGCACATTTCATACCATGCCACAAGGTAGATGATGCTAGTCACATCTCAAGACTTGTTTTTAGAGAAGTTGTGAGGCTTCATGGTTTGCCTAAGACTATTGTGTCTAATAGATATGTTAAGTTCCTTAGCCATTTTTAGAAAGCTTTATGGGCTAAGCTAGGAACTAAGATCCTTTTCTCCACCTCTTGTCACCCACAGACTGATGGGCAGACTGAGGTAGTGAATAGATCTCTATCCACATTGTTAAGGGCTCTCCTAAAAGGCAATCACAAGTCTTGGGATGAGTACTTTGCTCATGTGGAGTTTGCCTATAATAGGGGGGTTCATAGAACTACCAACCAGTCACCTTTTGAGGTTGTCTATGGTTTCAATCCTCTCACACCTTTGGACCTAATTTCCCTTCCACTTGACACTTTTTTATACATAAACTAAGGGGTCTACAGATTTAAGGAAAAATCCTCTTCAAGAGGGAGGGGATGATGCAATCCTCCCAAGCAGGGGACTCATCACTAGAGCCATGACTAGGAGACTCCTAGAAGATTGGGCCAGAAATGCAGGAGAAGGCCCTAAGGTTCTCATGAGCCTTAGGGTAGATTTTGTGCCCATGGGCTAAGTATGAACCCACTTATCTTTGTAGATATTAGATTAGAGTTTCATTATTTTCGGGCCTTCTATTTCGGGATCCATAGTCTAGGGAAGGTACCCTGGCAATATAGGATTTTTCAGCCCTTGTATTTTAGGGCACCTAGACTAGTTTTTGTATTAGGGGTAGTTTTGTAATTTCATATGCATTAAGTGCACTATTTGATGTTTGTGTGTTGGGAGAGAAATTTAATTGAATTGGGAGAAGCTCAATCCAATTAAATTTTGGACCATCCTAAGGGGGAGGTGAGCATTTGCTTGCTACACCCCATTGCCACATCATATAGTCACACTTTGTGCATGCCCTTCATGCTTTACATGCCTCATGACACCTAAGCACACTAAGTGGAGAATCTTGGACTTGATATTTGACTAGTGGGCTGAGCCATAGCTAAAATTCACTAATTATAATTAGTGAAATTTTGGCTCCACAAATTCAAATTCAAATTCAAGTGAAATTTGAATAGAAATTCAAATTTCCCTCCAATTTTGTGTGACACTTAGGCTATAAATAGAGGCCTTGTGTGTTCATTTTTTCAACTTTGATCATTTGAGAAATTACACTTGAAAGAAATTTCAGACCTTAGTTGAGGCATAAATTCCATGCCCCTTCTCTCACTCTCCCACCACTCATCTTCTCCTACCTTCAAGCTCTTATCCATGGCTTCCTATGGTGGTGAGCTTATTCTTGACTCATCTTTTTCTTAAAGTGGCGTCTCCAATCACCTTTCCTCCTTCTCCATTCCTCTGTCATTGATCTTCAAGAAGCAAAGAGCTCCATTGATGAAGAAGATCCAAGGCCTACAAGCTCCACATGGAGCTACATCAATTGGCCCGCAAAAACTTTGGGTTGGATTCCATATGGCAATAACTCTTACTTACACTTGAGCCTTCAACACCCATCGCTTTGTTGGGCCCATAACTTTTGGGTCCATTTTTTGTTTTTTATTGTGTCTTTTTACCAGCACAAGAATGAATGAGTCCTTAAGGTGAAGTTTAATTAAACCAAAAGGGATGCCTACAGCTTAGACTTTCCAATTGGATCAGCTTGTAGAATACCAAAGTGGCATTAACATAATATATAGTACTACTAGATAACCTTTTTGACTGTGGAGCTACCTTGCTATCTCAGTCATGAACAATGATTTTATTTTTCACTATTCTTTTAACAGTTTTAGTTTTAGATTTCAAAGAGGCAACATCTGCCTTTTATGCAAACAGGCTTAAGTTAGACAATGACAAGTTGATGTGGTTGTTGAAGTTGCTTTTCTTGTGGGCTTCCCTACCATTTTCCACTATGATTGTCATTTCTAATAATGACTCACATTGTTAGAAGCATGATTGCTGGTTACATGTTAGCATTAGGTAGTACTAGTAACTAATACTTGTATGACTTATGTTGGTGTATTGCATAGGTTCATCAGTAAAATTATGACCACATATGGCAACTTAACAGTTACAACCCTCTACAAATTATGTCGAAATTATAAAGTTGATTTTGTCATTAGATTTCAAAGCAATACCAACATTTGAAGCAGACTTTAACATGTAAATGAGACTTTAAAATTAGTAAAATTTGTTCATAATTCATTAACTTCCGTAGTCATTGAACAACCCCAGGCCTGGCCAACCATTCCTCACATGTTTGTGAAAGAAAGTGCAAAATTGTATAACTGTCAAAGAAAATTGACAAGATTCTGTGTGGATTCATATCGCCTCTATTGACACGAGTGTAGACAATGTTGTCTAATATACCTTATGAAAGTTTATTTGTGGCTAAGAACTAAAAACACTTCTGTTTATATGCTTACCATCTTCATCTTAATGCAATTCTCTGTAACTCATACAATTGGTGAGCTATGTCTTGAATAATTTGTTTTCCATCATTGCCATTTTGAAGAGAATTTGTTAGGTGCTCCAGAAGATCATGATCAAATTCTAGTGTTTCCAAGCGGTCATTAATGTCTAATATTTGATTTTCTAGAGCAACCAACTCAAGTTCTCTTCTAGGCATGGAGATTTGTGGTTCAGGACATTTTGAATGATTGTTTTCTGCACTAAGAGAACAAGCATCACCATCTTCAGCAGCTCAGCCATGTTTATCAATATGATTTCCAATCAATGTATTAATGATTTTTTTGTGTGGATAATTCAGTCTCTTCATGACCATCTAATTAAGGCCATTCACCATTAGAAGCTCCTTGTTGATTCGATTTACTGACTTCAAGTTTCTCAGATCTATCATTAGGTGCATGCAAATAAATTTGATGAACCTTCTCTTCCAAGTTTTTCAAAAATTGAGAAATGTAATCCTTTTCCTCTTCAAATTTATGATATATGTGGTTTCACCAGTCATATATCCGTCACCAACTTTGTAAACAACTTGAATTCTTTGAACTGCTTATGGTATTTATGATGTTATGCACGACAATGTTTTGTATTGTGAAGTTTTCTCCTTTCAAATACCAACTTTCCTTATGCATATTATGGACCATAGGCTCCTCATTTGCCATGTTTGATCTATAAAATTACACCTCAGCTTCCAAATCTTGTATCTCTTTTTCCTTTTCTTTGAGTAGACCATTCACTTTCTCCAATTCATCATTATCATATTCTGCTTGCTCCTCCATCATTCTTAAATATTGAAGAGCCTCCATCTACAGTGTTGCCTTCTCCTGTTGTAACCTTGTAATCATAGACATTGCTTCATTTGTAGCAATAGGAGAAGCGTTTCTTTCTTCCTCCAGTTCCTTTTGTAAAGAATCCTTGCATTTCATTATTGTACTACTCAATTTGTCTCCTCAGTCTATCATCATTAGACTCTTCTTCAATTTCAGAAATATTGCTTTCATCCAGAGAATGAAGACCAGATTCCGTTGAGGATGACTTTCAAAATACCTGAACTCCATTTAAACTAGAAGCCTCAACAACTGCCTCAGGTGAGTGAACATGATTTATGGGAACATTTGATGATGTATTAGACCCATTAGAAGAAGATTTGTCTCATGGTGATTGGTCATGTTCTTCCTTCACATTGTTAACTTCCTCAATGGTTGGCTTCTCTTTGATAAAACCAGTTTCTTCTCTTTCCTCAGTGGTTACAGAGGACTTATTCATGTTACTTGAATTCTCTTCTTTAGGATTTATAGGAGCAGAATCACATACAACCATATGAGTGTCTGTTGATGTTGTTTCCTTTGTACCAATCTTCTATATAACTTCCCCATTCTTTTTAGATACCATTCCAATATCTCTTGGTTGTGCAACATTTGCAGCTAGAAATAATTCATAAACAAAATGTTATACAAATATTTTGATCGAAGAACAATAGTGTAAATAAACCGAGAGAGAAATGTTACATTTTTCTGATGATGCTCCAACATGTGCATATGTGCCATTCAAAGTCATAAACTCAGATAGGGGACTAGGAAGAGAATCCTTAAAATGAGAAGTAATCTTACTATCCTCAGATTCTAATTCTCTATGAGGAACTTTCTTAACAATAGGTGGTGGTGAAACCTCCTCTATTGAAATGAGCTCAACCGGATCAGATTTAATGACTCTTGATTTGCTTGCTGCAAATTATTTTCTACTACACAATTGGCATTCATATCTTGATGTTTGCTGACATTAGGCTCCCCACATTGATCTGAAGGGAAAGGGATAGATTTAACCCATATCCTTCAATTGGCTCTTTTAGATTCAAATCACATGGAATACATTTTGAGGAAGGTGCAGATGTAACTTGAGCAATAGGGTCATTGCTGACTTCAATGTTCTCATCATGCACCCTACTAACATCATCATCATCATTACAAAATGGAAATTTGGACTCAGAATTTGAATTAAGTGTCACCTCAGTGTACCCAACATGAGATAGTGGCCAAAAACTTCCTTTTCCCTCTGATCCAGGAAATTTATCCCTCATTTTCTTCAAGTTATTATGGTGATTTAAATAGCTTTGCTTCAGTGCACATGGAAAACGAATATATGGCTTAAGAACAACTCTGCCATGTGATTTTAGATGGATAGATCTTGAGGAGTTTTGATCTGACTTCCAAAGCTTACCACAACAAGTACATTGTCTTGTACATAGTCTTGCACCCTTAGATCCAAACAACAAATCTTTGCTTAGTGATGGACTTTTGAAACCAGAACTACCAAGAACCAGGCCAAATTTCCCAACAATATTTGAGTTTCTGCATTGCACTTGGTCTTTGTAGTGACTGAAAAAAGACAATCATCACACATCTTATGCCCATCTGCTAGCTTACCATGAATATGATACAAAATCATAGATGATATTTCTGATTTCTGATTGCTACAAAATAGGATCTCATACAACTCTGGGCTTTGACGGCATAAGATATGATTAAGCCTAGAACACAACAAGCAAGGCATTTATAGTTGGAAATAGCATGCAAAATTGGTGAGCATATATGATAGCAAGGCATCGAGTAGCAGCAGAAATATCAAAAGCCACTCACAAGCTGCAAATGTAAGAAGAGAAACGAACCCCTTCATCCTCCTTACTTTGACAAATGATATTCACTTTCCACCTGATCCCATCCCCATCACAGTTGCTCTTACAAATCCACAACATCCATGACATGACAAGGAAAGTCATCAATCAAATCATAGCCACCCAACTCAAAGCCCAAAATTGCATCACCAACTTAGATGGTGAGCTAAGGCTAGAACGCTGCAACATGGCAACAAACAACCAACATTAAACTGAAATTAATGATTATAACTCAAGCTAAACACATTGCATTTAATTTGGTTGAGTGAATAGGCAATTTAGTCCCTGAGATTGTACCTATTTTGTATATTAGTCCCTAACTTAATATTAAATTCAAAATAGTCCCTATCTTTGCATAACTGTTGCAAAATAGTCCTTCCGTTAAATTTTAAAGTAATGCCGTTAGTGAGGTCAATTTTAGTGCCATGTGGACTATCCAATGTGGCACTAAAGGATGACGTGGCATGACACGTGGACGTGCCTCCTAAAAGATGCCACATCATTTAATGATAACAAAATGAGTAAATAGACAATTTAGTCCCTGACTTTGTACCCCTGTTGCATATTAGTCCCTAACTTAATGAAAGATTCAAAATAGTCCCTATCTTTTGCATAAGTGTTGTAAAATAGTCCCTAACTTAAAAGATGCCAGAAATCATGCTTAAAGTGTCCATGCATTGCAAAGGTTGTGCCTGGCACGATTTCTAGCGGCGCAGATTCTTCCTTGGATTCCTTGTCATCTTTTGATTCCTCTGGTTTTTTCTCTTCTTCTTTCTTTTCTAATTCATTTTCTTTTTTCTCCTCCACTTTGTTTTCCTCTGATTTTTTATCTTCCTATTCAAAACACTAAAAAAAAAATCAGAACCCAGAATGATACATTGATGGTAATTGAAGAAAAAAAAAAGAGGAAAAGAGAATGGTTATGTAGACCTCGCCCATTGGTGTTGACGGCTACAGAGATAAGATTGTTGCTGTGGATTTTTGGTTTTTTTTATTTGTGCAAGTGTGTGTGGGTTCTTTTTCGTATATATGCCTCAATTGGTTCAGAACCATCAAATTTGAAGAAGCCACTCATTCTATCATCATCAAATGACGTGGCACTAAAATTGACCTCACTAACAGCGTTACTTTAAAATTTAACGGAAGGACTATTTTGCAATACTTATGCAAAAGATAGGGACTATTTTGAATTTTTCATTAAGTTAGGGACTAATATGCAACAGGGGTACAAAGTCAAGGACTAAATTGTCTATTTACTCGTTTTGCTATCATCAAATGACGTGGCATCTTTTAAGAGGCACGTCCATGTGTCATGCCATGTCATCCTATAGTGCCACGTTGGATAGTCCACGTGGCACTAAAATTGACCTCACTAACGGCATTATTTTAAAATTTAACGAAAGGACAATTTTGCAACACTTATGCAAAGATAAAGACTATTTTGAATTTAATATTAAGTTAGGGACTAATATGCAAAATGAATACAATCTCAGGGACTAAATTGCCTTTTCACTTTAATTTGGTTAGTTTAACATCACAGGTATCCTTGACCAAAACAATCCTACTCTAGCCAAATAAGATCACATGAGCAGTAAAAAATTTATTTTCCAATATTTAATGTAGTTACATATTGAAAGCTCAAATTCAAGACTAATGATTAAATCATAACAACCACAGGTGAGTTGATCCATGTGCTAGGTGATTGATTGCATTTAATTAACATGCCATTTTAACAATGAACATCATCCATAATCATAGATAGCCCAACCACAAGCAGAATTGTTAGAAGTTGAATCCCCTTGAGTGAAGTTAATAGATCTGTTAGAAGTGGAAGCCCCTTCAGTCAGATTAACAGTAACGAGAGAGTCCCATTTTTAAAATTTATCAAGCCTAGCTTCATAACCTATAAGTAAAGTTTCAACCCATCATACTGTAGAGGTTCAAACTTACTGCATATGAATGACATGGTGGACTCATATTCCCTAGGTAACCCCTTAAGAATAGCATCAAGATGCTCATCTAAAGAAATTTACACTCCAACCAAACCAATGGAATCAGCAGAAGTCTGAATTTAAAGCAAATATTTAGACACTGGCTGATTTTCCACTTGCTAGCTATTGCCACAACTATCATAACTAACAAACCAACTATCAACTAACCTAAGGTTAGTTGAGTTAACTAACAAACTAACTCTACTTAAAAAAGTAAAAATAAAAGAGAGTAATTCTACTTTTCTACTCTAATGATAATGAAATAGATTAAATTTGTTAGCTATGGGCAGCATACAATTCAAGACATATTCTATTCTTCTTTTTTCTTTTTCTTCAACAGTTTCCTCTAAAAGTAAATGCAGCACAGCAAGAAATTATATTAATAGTAGGCATCACTAAGAATTAAATGGAGAAACCATAATATGTCGACTATTATGAAAGAAATTCATTTTTATTGTAGTACACATCTCCATAGGCTGTAGAGTGTAGGTAGAACAATGATGGTGGTAGCCTTTCAATCAAAATGGCCATAAGTGACAAGGAATAAGGTGTAGGAATAAACATGCAAAGTTTTATACAATGTTAAAATTCTGCATGTATTTTATTTTTTTTGTGGTTTAATTTTCCTCTGCTGCTTAGTATACAAATTATAATTTGGGATTGTTGTGTCTAGGTTTTTACTGGAATCTGTGAAAAAGGTGACTTTTACAGTATCGTCACAAACTGAGTAAATTAACTCTCTTCTTGCAATTGAGGTAAGTCAAACCCGTTATATATATATATATATATATATATATATATATATATATAGAGAGAGAGAGAGAGAGAGAGAGAGAGAGAGAGAGAGCTAAATATAATAAATTCAAAATTAATTAAGTTTTCATGTAATCTCAGAATTCCCATATTGATATATTTTTCAATTCTCAACAATATTTATTTCCCATCCTTTCAAAAAAAAATTCACCTAGAGATGATGAGAATAAATGAAAATAACATAAGGATTGTCATTGATGAGGATAAACATTATTTCTTTTCAACCTTTTCCTTGTTTACTACCTTGATGATATTACTTTTTTGTCTGACTGTGATTCATTATTGGTTAGTACTTATAATTAATTAGTACATATGGTTGCATATTATCCATTAGGGTTTTTTATCACCATTCACTCTAACCTCATCATAGAACAACCCTTTGATTTCAGGTCACTTCAGACATGATTGGGCCTTTAAAATGGCCCCTCACACACACACACACATATATATACACCAGAGATCAGGCGGAAGGGATCTAACGAACATATAGGAAGTAAGAATGCAGTATAATGGAAAGGTTATGCAGTTTCAAAAGTAGATATCAAGGGCACACCTTTGCAGGCTTACAAATCCCCGGTTTTTGAAAAAAAGAGAAATAAAAGAGTAAGATAAATTAAAACATTAAAAGAAATAGAAGTGGCGGTAGAGCCGCACAGGATCTGTGAGGGGGGAGAAGAGAAATAGAAGAAACTTTGAATTTATTTGAATTGAAATTGAAATAAGAGCTTACAAAAGATTTCCTAATGCATAGCACCTTTCTCTAAAAACTTGGAAAATGGCTATCTGAAAGGGTGCCTCACAATGAATTTGAGGACTCCTTAAATAGCGAATGGAAATACTGTTTACTACAGTACCAGTTGTGTTACCAGAACTATTACAGGCAATAATTACATTTGATTAGTCCTGTGACCAGTTTGGAAATACAATTGGCCGATCATGTAACCAGGAACATAATTTTAATCATCAATTAGTGATATGCCAAAACAATCATCCTCGTTTTGGTAAAATGGATCACTATTTTCTTCTGATGATTCTTCTTCTTTCTTGGATGACGAACCTTCATTTTTTTCTTGTTGAAGAATTTGGAGGACTTCTTTTAAATTGTTAGCCAAACTTTCTTTTGACTTTGAACTTACTAAGAAAGCAGCTAGTTGAGACTTTTGATTAAGGAACAACGACGTCTCTGGATCATCAGTCTTAAAAAATTTTGGGTGTGCTTGGAACTAGATTTTAACTTGGTCTGGCGCTGCTTAAGAGGTGTCAAATTGATTCCACCATTTAATGAATGCATGTCTCTTTAATGGTGGGAACTGCTTGTTGCTTTCGGTTTTCTCATATTTGTATTGCCATGAGAATATCCATGACAAGGCAAAAGTGGAAAAATAGATCAAGTCGGTAGGGATTCTTGATTCCTACATGTTAAAGATCTTTTTAAATTGTCCAAATCCTTGTTGGACTTATTCTGGGTAAATTTTTTATGTTGGTCCGAAGAAATTCCACCATTGGAGAAACCAATTCGGAAAATTATAAATTATATTGGTTTTAAAATAAATCAACCAAGAATGCTTAAACTTGTTGTTTTGATGCCAAAATACATTTGTCCAAGTATCAATGTAGTCCTAATAGGTGTAACCTGCTGGATCAAATGGAGCAGAAAATTTCTTTGGTTGATTCAGATTGGACCCAAAATGTTGAGGCTGTAAAACCTTCAAAATTTGGATAGTTGAGTGCGTATTTAGATTTGGATCTTTGGGATCTTTGAAATGTTTAATAGACACTGAGTCTGTGTCTATTAATATAAACTCATAAAATTTTCTTGTTTTATTTATGGTTGTAGGTCTGAAATGGAAACCTTGTGGAAATGCCTTAGTTGTGGCTTTGAAGGGATTTTTGTCCCAAAATTCTGGCTCCATCTGCAAAACAGTTAAAAATTTATTTTTTGAAATATAAATGTTAGTGGATTTTGGAGGAGGGTTTTGTTGGGATATTGTCTGTTTTCCTTTTGGATTGATAATTGTTTTGGATTGTTTGGATATTTGGATTTGTTTTTCTAAATCTGTTTCAGAATCATCATTAGATTCTGAGGCAATATCTGCCCAAGTCTTTTTGGCTAGTTTTGGGATTTTGGTAAGACCCATTCCTTCAAGGACCAGAAGTCTTTGTACAGACCAGGCATAGTCTGCTACAGTTTGTTTAGTTGTTGTAGGTTTGGGGGAATCCTGAGTTGATGACTCAGGTTTGATGGTGGTAATTTGGGATGATGACTGATGTGCCATCATTTTCTTCTATTTTCTAAACCCTTTTTGCACCATTTTAATTATTGATTGGTCTTAATTGTCAATTAATTAGGCAGTTTTATTATTTGGGCTCATTTAGCTAATTTGATGTTTTTAATCTAATTTCAGGAATTAATGAAACATTGGGCTTAATCCGGATTTTGGTTGTGGACTTGAAAAGGGCAAATAAAGAAGCGCTTACCTTAGTTAATTTCTAATTAGGAAATTTCGCAATTTTATTTTATGTTGTTCAGTGTTTATTTCGTTTTGGGCCAGAGTATTGTAATAGGGCCCAGTGACTTTGAGTGACTCTTTTTAAATAGCTGCCTTGGGATTTGTGCAGGGCATTCTATTCTGTTATGCTATTTTCATTATTCAGAGCTTTGGTTTTAGGTTTTCACATTTTTCTGTTCTCTTGCTACAGTTCTCGTTCTTAATGCAAATTTCCGTTTTCTGCTTCTAATTACGAGTTCATTCTTGCTTCTTCTTCTACTTTCATTTACGTTTCTGTTCATTTACGTTTCTGTTCATTTACGTTCTTGTTCATTTACGTTTCTGCTTCATGTTTCATTTGTGTTTTCTGTTTGAATCCATGGAAGGCTAGATTTTCTGGTGTTGTTTCCTTTTGAGGACGAAGCCCAACTCTCTTTGAGGTTGCATTTGTAATGTGGTTTCCTGGCAGTTTTCCCTTCACCAGTTATCCCAATTTCGTGAATATTAATCAG